>NC_088230.1:41793508-41825471 GCF_036934945.1 Oncorhynchus masou masou | reverse complement strand
AGTAATATCTAACTAAATGCTTGTGTTTCAAGCTCCAACTGTCACGCCCTTGGTCTTAGTATTTTGTGTTTTAGTTTATTAGTTAGTCAGGCCAGGGTGTGACATGGGTTTATTGTTTGTTGTATTCTTAGTGGGGTTTTTTAGTTATTGGGATTGTAGCTGATTAGGGTGTGTGTTACTTAGGTTTGGCTGCCTGAGGCGGTTCTCAATCAGAGTCAGGTGATTCTCGTTGTCTCTGATTGGGAACCGTATTTAGGTAGCCTGGGTTTCGCTTTGTATTTCGTGGGTGATTGTTCCTGTCTCTGTGTTAGTTTCACCAGTCAGGCTTTAATAGGTTTCTCGCTCCGTTTGTTGTTTTGTATTTATTAGTTATTTATGTATAGTTCGTTTGTTTGTTTCACTAATAAACATGAGTAACCTACACGCTGCATTTCGGTCCGACTTTCTTGCGACAAACGAAGAACGCCGTTACAGAATCACCCACCACACTCGGACCGAGCAGCGTGTTAACAGGCAGGAGCTACACGGGAGGCAACAGAAGCAGCTTCAGTGGAGAGGCTACACCATTTGGAGAATTGGACATGGGAGGAGGAACTGGACGGAAAAGGACCCTGGGCTCAGCCTGGTGAATATCGCCGCCCCAAGGAGGAATTAGAAGCGGCTAAAGCGGAGAGGCGCTGGTATGAGGAGGCAGCACGGCGACGTGGATGGAAACCGGAATCAGCCCCAAAAAAATTATTGGGGGGGGCTGTCAGGGAGTATGGCTGCGTCAGGTAGGAGACCTGCGCAATCTCCCTGTGCTTACCGGGGTCTAGAGAGACGGGCAGGCACCGTGTTATGCAGTGGTGCGCACGTGTCCTCAGTGCGGGTGCATAACCCGGTGCGGTATATTTCAGCTCCGCGTATCGGCCGGGCTAGATTGAGTCCCGAGCCAAATGCCATGAAGCCGGCTCATCCGGTCCCCAGTGCGTCTCCTGGGACGGCTTACATGACACCAGCCTTGCGCCGGTGTCTCCGGTTCGATTACATAGCCCAGTGCGGGCTATTTCTCCTCACAGCACTGGCAGGGCAACCGAGAGTATTCAACCAGGTAAGGTTGGGCAGGCTCTGTGCCAAGAGCTCCAGTGCGCCTGCACGGTCCGGTCTATCCAGTACCACCTCCACACCCCAGCCCTCCATAGCAGCTCCCCGCACTAGGCTTCCTGTGCGTGTCCTCGGCCCAATACCACCAGTGCCAGCACCACGCATCAGGCCTACAGTGCGCATCGCCTCTCCTGTACTGTCAGAACCTTTCTCCTCTCCAGCGCTGCCGGAGCCTCCTGCCTGTTCGGAGCAGCCTGAGCTGCTAGTCTGCATGGAGCAGCTAGAGCTGCCAGTCTGCATAGAGCAGCTAGAGCTGCCAGTCTGCAAGGAGCTGCCAGTCTGCATGGAGCAGCCAGAGCTGCCAGTCTGCAAGGAGCTGCCAGTCTGCAAGGAGCTGCCAGTCTGCATGGAGCAGCTAGAGCTGCCAGTCTGCAAGGAGCTGCCAGTCTGCATGGAGCAGCCAGAGCTGCCAGTCTGCCTGGAGCAGCTAGAGCTGCCAGTCTGCAAGGAGCTGCCAGTCTACATGGAGCAGCTAGAGCTGCCAGTCTGCAAGGAGCTGCCAGTCTGCATGGAGCAGCCAGAGCTGCCAGTCTGCATGGAGCAGCCAGAGCCGCCAGTCAGCATGGAGCAGCCAGAGCCGCCAGTCAGCATGGAGCAGCCAGAGCCGTCAGTCAGCATGAAGCAGCCAGAGCCGTCAGTCTGCCAGGATCTGCCAGTCAGCCAGACTCTTCCAGATCTGCCAGTCAGCCAGACTCTTCCAGATCTGCCAGTCAGCCAGACTCTTCCAGATCTGCCAGTCAGCCAGACTCTTCCAGATCTGCCAGTCAGCCAGACTCTTCAGATCTGCCAGACTCTTCCAGATCTGCCAGTCAGCCAGACTCTTCCAGATCTGCCAGACTCTTCCAGATCTGCCAGTCAACCAGACTCTTCCAGATCTGCCAGTCAACCAGACTCTTCCAGATCTGCCAGTCAACCAGACTCTTCCAGATCTGCCAGTCAGCCAGGATCTGCCAGATCTGCTAGTTAGCCAGGATCCGCCATTCGGCCAGGATCTGCCAGTCAGCCAGGATCCGCCAGTCGGCCAGGATCTGCCAGTCAGCCAGGATCCGCCAGTCAGCCAGGATCTGCTAGTCGGCCAGGATCCGCCAGTCGGCCAGGATCCGCCAGTTGGCCAGGATCCGCCAGTCAGTCAGGATCCGCCAGTCAGCCAGGATCCGCCAGTCAGCCAGGATCTGCCGGATTCAACTGCCTGGCTGGGCTTCATCTCAGTACTGGGCTTCTTCTCAGTCCCGAGCTGCCCCTCAGTCCCGAGCTGCCCCTCAGTCCTGAGCTGCCTCAGTCCCGAGCTGCCCCTCAGTCACGAGCTGCTCCTCTGTTATGTAGGTTTCTGGGTGAGGACTATTCGGCCATGGTCGGCGGTGAGGGTGGATTATCCCAGGACGCGAAGGGGAGGAACAATGACATTTATGAAGTGGGGTCCACGTCCGGAGCCGGAACCGCCACCATGGACAGACGCCCACCCGGACCCTCCCTATGGTTTTGAGGTGCGTTCGGGAGTCCGCACCTTAGGGGGGGGTTCTGTCACGCCTTGGTCTTAGTATTTTGTGTTTTAGTTTATTAGTTAGTCAGGCCAGGGTGTGACATGGGTTTATTGTTTGTTGTATTCTTAGTGGGTTTTTAGTTATTGGGATTGTAGCTGACTAGGGTGTGTGTTACTTAGGAATGGCTGCTTGAGGCGGTTCTCAATCAGAGTCAGGTGATTCTCGTTGTCTCTGATTGGGAACCGTATTTAGGTAGCCTGGGTTTCGCTTTGTATTTCGTGGGTGATTGTTCCGTCTCTGTGTTAGTTTCACCAGTCAGGCTGTAATAGGTTCCACGTTCCGTTTGTTGTTTTGTATTTATTAGTTATTTATGTATAGTTCGTTTGTTTGTTTCACTAATAAACATGAGTAACCTACACGCTGCATTTCGGTCCGACTTTCTTGCGACAAACGAAGAACGCCGTTACACCAACAGTGCAGTAGTATCTAACTAAATGCTTGTGATCCTAGCTCCAACAGTGCAGTAATATCTAACTAAATGCTTGTGTTCCTAGCTCCAACAGTGCAGTAGTATCTAACTAAATGCTTGTGATCCTAGCTCCAACAGTGCAGTACTATCTAACTAAATGCTTGTGTTTCTAGCTCCAACAGTGCAGTAATATCTAACTAAATGCTTGTGTTCCTAGCTCCAACAGTGCAGTAGTATCTAACTAAATGCTTGTGATCCTAGCTCCAACAGTGCAGTACTATCTAACTAAATGCTTGTGTTTCTAGCTCCAACAGTGCAGTAGTATCTAACTAAATGCTTGTGATCCTAGCTCCAACAGTGCAGTAGTATCTAACTAAATGCTTGTGTTTCTAGCTCCAACAGTGCAGTAATATCTAACTAAATGCTTGTGTTTCTAGCTCCAACAGTGCAGTAGTATCTAACTAAATGCTTGTGATCCTAGCTCCAACAGTGCAGTAGTATCTAACTAAATGCTTGTGTTTCTAGCTCCAACAGTGCAGTAATATCTAACTAAATGCTTGTGATCCTAGCTCCAACAGTGCAGTAGTATCTAACTAAATGCTTGTGATCCTAGCTCCAACAGTGCAGTAATATCTAACTAAATGCTTGTGTTTCTAGCTCCAACAGTGCAGTAATATCTAACTAAATGCTTGTGATCCTAGCTCCAACAGTGTAGTAATATCTAACTAAATGCTTGTGATCCTAGCTCCAACAGTAGAGTAGTATCTAACTAAATGCTTGTGATCCTAGCTCCAACAGTGCAGTAGTATCTAACTAAATGCTTGTGTTCCTAGCTCCAACAGTGCAGTAGTATCTAACTAAATGCTTGTGATCCTAGCTCCAACAGTGCAGTAGTATCTAACTAAATGCTTGTGATCCTAGCTCCAACAGTGCAGTAGTATCTAACTAAATGCTTGTGATCTAAGCTCCAACAGTGCAGTAATATCCTAACTAAATGCTTGTGTTTCTAGCTCCAACAGTGCAGTAGTATCTAACTAAATGCTTGTGTTTCTAGCTCCAACAGTGCAGTAGTATCTAACTAAATGCTTGTGATCCTAGCTCAACAGTAGAGTAGTATCTAACTAAATGCTTGTGTTCCCAGCTCAACAGTGCAGTAGTATCTAACTAAATGCTTGTGTTCCCAGCTCCAACAGTGCAGTAGTATCTAACTAAATGCTTGTGTTCCTAGCTCCAACAGCAGTAGTATCTAACTAAATGCTTGTGATCCTAGCTCCAACAGTAGAGTAGTATCTAACTAAATGCTTGTGTTCTAGCTCCAACAGTGCAGTAGTATCTAACTAAATGCTTGTGATCCTAGCTCCAACAGTAGAGTAGTATCTAACTAAATGCTTGTGTTCCTAGATCCAACAGTGCAGTAGTATCTAACTAAATGCTTGTGATCCTAGCTCCAACAGTAGAGTAGTATCTAACTAAATGCTTGTGTTCCTAGATCCAACAGTGCAGTAGTATCTAACTAAATGCTTGTGATCCTAGCTCCAACAGTAGAATAGTATCTAACTAAATGCTTGTGATCCTAGCTCCAACAGTGCAGTAGTATCTAACTAAATGCTTGTGTTCCTAGCTCCAACAGTGCAGTAGTATCTAACTAAATGCTTGTGATCCTAGCTCCAACAGTGCAGTAATATCTAACTAAATGCTTGTGTTTCTAGCTCCAACAGTGTAGTAGTATCTAACTAAATGCTTGTGATCCTCTAGCTCCAACAGTAGAGTAGTATCTAACTAAATGCTTGTGTTTCCAGCTCCAACAGTGCAGTAGTAAATGCTTGTGTTCCCAGCTCCAACAGTGCAAATCTAACTAAATGCTTGTGATCCTAGCTCAACAGTGCAATAGTATCTAACTAAATGCTTGTGATCCTAGCTCCAACAGTGCAGTAATATCTAACTAAATGCTTGTGATCCTAGCTCCAACAGTGCAGTAATATCTAACTAAATGCTTGTGTGTCTAGCTCCAACAGTGCAGTAGTATCTAACTAAATGCTTGTGTTTCTGGCACCAACAGTGTAGTAGTATCTAACTAAATGCTTGTGATCCTAGCTCCAACAGTGTAGTAGTATCTAACTAAATGCTTGTGTTTCTACCTCAACAGTGTAGTAGTATCTAACTAAATGCTTGTGTTTCTAGCTCCAACAGTGTAGTAGTATCTAACTAAATGCTTGTGTTTCTAGCTCCAACCGTGTAGTAGTATCTAACTAAATGCTTGTGATCCTAGCTCCAACAGTAGAGTAGTATCTAACTAAATGCTTGTGTTTCTAGCTCCAACAGTGTAGTAGTATCTAACTAAATGCTTGTGATCCTAGCTCCAACAGTGCAGTGGTATATAACAATGTCAGAGTGGCATTGACTAAAATACAGTGAGTAGAATGCAGTATATACAAATGAAATTAGTAAAGCAGTATGTAAACGTGTTAGGAAAATTATGATTAAATGACTGAACAAATCATTTTAAATGGAACTGTAACTAAGTAAAACATACTCTGTTTTATTATATCTGATTAACAATATGAGTTCATAAGAAGGGATTGTGTGACACGGACAAGGAGTAATTAAAGTTAATGAACACCATTCCAACTAGGAAGAAACTAATGGGTTGTGGATTAAGTAAACAGATAGGTAGTTAACCTGTGGTTGAACCGACGAAGCTCTGGGGTTTTTAGATAAGGAAGTGTTCCTAGGTTTTCTATTGATTAGAACTGTCACCTAAGTGGTGATCGATAATGGTGAGGAGTCAAAAAGTTAATTCAGTTGTGTTCTGTGTATGTGCTGAATGAACTCAGAATGAACTTTTAAAGTTCCCTTTGACTCGGTCGAGAGGAGGAGATTCTGTTAAGCAATGAAATGACGTCATGTTATTGTATATTTTTTTCTTCAAATCAAATCAAATTTTATTTGTCACATACACATGGTTAGCAGATGTTAATGCGAGTGTAATGCTTGTGCTTCTAGTTCCGACAATGCAGTAATAACCAACAAGTAATCTAACTAACAATTCCTAAACTACTGTCTTATACACAGTGTAAGGGGATAAAGAATATGTACATAGGATATATGAATGAGTGATGGTACAGAGCAGCATAGGCAAGATACAGTAGATGGTATCGAGTACAGTATATACATATGAGATGAGTATGTAAACAAAGTGGCATAGTTAAAGTGGCTAGTGATACATGTATTACATAAGGATGCAGTCGATGATATAGAGTACAGTATATACATATGCATATGAGATGAATAATGTAGGTAAGTAACATTATATAAGGTAGCATTGTTTAAAGTGGCTAGTGATACATTTACATCATTTCCCATCAATTCCCATTATTAAAGTGGCTGGAGTTGAGTCAGTGTGTTGGCAGCAGCCACTCAATGTTAGTGGTGGCTGTTTAACAGTCTATAAACTGTTGCTCGTGGTGTGCGGCAGCGCGCCTCCGTGAATACATTCTGTTACCTATTATTTATAAGACTGGTCTCCGTCTATTTTATGCAAACAAAAATCTTACAAATTCTCATAAAATAGATTAACCTCTCTGGGCAACCCGACACGCAAGCGTCCCACCTTTGCAACAATAAATGCAAATGCACTACGCCAATTGCTAATAGCACTAGTTAAAACTCAAATGTTCATTAAAGCTCACATGCAGGGTACTCAATTCAAGCTACACTCGTTGTGAATCTAGCCAATAAGTCAGATTTTTAAAATGCTTTTCGCGAAAGCATGAGAAGCTATTATCTGATAGCATGCAACAACCAAATACCAGAAGGGGACGTAAACAAAATAATTAGCGACGGCGCTACACAAAACGCAGAAATAAAATATAAAACATTCATTACCTTTGACGAGCTTCTTTGTTGGCACTCCTAAATGTCCCATAAACATCACAATTGGGTCTTTTTTTTTCCGATTAAATCGGTCCTTGTATACCCAAAATGTCCATTTATGAAGACCGTCAGATCCAGGAAAAACACAGTTTTTAAACATAACGTTATTTTTAAAATTAAAAAAGTTGCCTATAAACTTTGACAAAACACTTCAAACTACTTCTGTAATCCAACTTTAGGTATTAGTAAACGTTAATAAACGATCAAATTGATCACGGAGACGATCTGTATTCAATAGCAACAAGTCTGGAAAACGTAGTCCACTTTTCGGCTTCCATTTTTTCCAGCTGTGGACCTGAAGACCGGATGTGCCTATAACTCATCTGACCAAGGATTTAGTTACATCGAAATCACAACACTGGCGACATCGTGTGGAAGCTGTAGGAACTGTAATCCCATCCTTAACTATTATTCCTACCAATAGACAATACAGAGACTGGTGGATTGATTTGTTCTCCGCCGATTTTGTGATCAGGTTTCCTTGCGATTTTGACCACGGAACTCGTTCTGTTATAGTCACAGACATCATTGAACCAGTTTTAGAAACTTCAGAGTGTTTTCTATGCACTAATCATATGCATATACTACATTTCTGGCATGAGTAGCAGTATGTTGAAATGTTGATTTTTAACAAATTGTTGAAAAAAGTAGCCCGATCTCTAACAGGTTTTAAGGGAATTCATTTAATGAAATTGGTGAATTCACCTTCTGACATCCAGTGGAACAGCCACTTTACAATAGTGCATCTAAATCATTAAGGGGGGGGTGAGAAGGATTACTTATCCTATCCTAGGTATTCCTTGAAGAGGTGGGGTTTCAGGTGTCTCCGGAAGGTGGTGATTGACTCCGCTGTCCTGGCGTCGTGAGGGAGTTTGTTCCACCATTGGGGGCCAGAGCAGCGAACAGTTTTGACTGGGCTGAGCGGGAACTGTACTTCCTCAGTGGTAGGGAGGCGAGCAGGCCAGAGGTGGATGAACGCAGTGCCCTTGTTTGGGTGTAGGGCCTGATCAGAGCCTGGAGGTACATGTGCCGTTCCCCTCACAGCTCCGTAGGCAAGCACCATGGTCTTGTAGCGGATGCGAGCTTCAACTGGAAGCCAGTGGGAGAGCGGAGGAGCGGGGTGACGTGAGAGAACTTGGGAAGGTTGAACACCAGACGGGCTGCGGCGTTCTGGATGAGTTGTAGGGGTTTAATGGCACAGGCAGGGAGCCCAGCCAACAGCGAGTTGCAGTAATCCAGACGGGAGATGACAAGTGCCTAGATTAGGACCTGCGCCGCTTCCTGTGTGAGGCAGGGTCGTACTCTGCGGATGTTGTAGAGCATGAACCTACAGGAACGGGCCACTGCCATGATGTTAGTTGAGAACGACAGGGTGTTGTCCAGGATCACGCCAAGGTTCTTAGCGCTCTGGGAGGAGGACACAATGGAGTTGTCAACCGTGATGGCGAGATCATGGAACGGGCAGTCCTTCCCCGGGAGGAAGAGCAGCTCCGTCTTGCCGAGGTTCAGCTTGAGGTGGTGATCCGTCATCCACACTGATATGTCTGCCAGACATGCAGAGATGCGATTCGCCACCTGGTCATCAGAAGGAGGAAAGGAGAAGATTAATTGTGTGTCGTCTGCATAGCAATGATAGGAGAGACCATGTGAGGTTATGACAGAGCCAAGTGACTTGGTGTATAGCGAGAATAGGAGAGGGCCTAGAACAGAGCCCTGGGGGACACCAGTGGTGAGAGCGCGTGGCGGAGACAGATTCTCGCCACGCCACCTGGTAGGAGCGACCTGTCAGGTAGGACGCAATCCAAGCGTGGGCCGCACCGGAGATGCCGAGGTTCAGCTTGAGGTGGTGATCCGTCATACAGTTTTATATCTTTATGTTTGAAGCCTGAAATGTGGCAAAAGGTCGCAAAGTTCAAGGGGGCCAAATACTTTCGCAAGGCACTGTATGTATAGAGGACAGCAGCCTCTAAGTTGCAGGGTTGAGTAACTTGGTGGCAGCTGGCTAGTGATGGCTATTTAACAGTCTGATGACCTTGAGATAGAAGCTGTTTTTCAGTCTCTCGTTCCCAGCTTTGATGCACCTGCACTGACCTCACCTTCTGGATGATAGCGGGGTGAACAGGCAGTGGCTCGGGTGGTTGATGTCCTTGATGATCTTTTTGGCCTTCCTGTGACATTGGGTGCTGTAGGTGTCCTGGAGGGCAGGCAGTGTGCCCCTGGTGATCGTCGGGCAGATCGCACCACCTCTGGAGAGCCTTGCGGTTGCTGGCGGTTCAGTTGGTATACATCTGTGTGTGTGATTGCGTGTGTGCGTCCATAAGAAAAGGGAGCCAGTACCCAGTGATAACCAGTTTATTTTTAGCTCCATGTTACTGTAGGCTATGTACATAATTGACAGAGCGAGGCACAGTGTCTGAACACATCTACACAATATACTGGATGTATAGCACTGGTGATGCTAACACAAGGCTAAAGCATACAACATGTGATGCCAGTTCTGGGCTAAAAGTATAGCATATGTGATGCTAGTTATATGCTAAAGTATTGCCCATGTTACCAAAATACCTAAGTATAGCACTGGTGATGCTAAAGCTAGGCTAAAGTAAGCTAAAGCAAAGCCAAGGTGATGTTAACAATCTGGTAAAGTATAGCACTAGCAACGCTAGGTTAAAGTATAGCACATGTGATGCTAAAGTAGCATAACACATGCAATACTAGGTTAAATGCTAGGCTAACACTAGGCTAAAGTAATGTGAAGCACCTTTGATCGTGGCGAGAACCCAGCTGATTGCATACGAGTGAGTGAGGAACTAACGCGACACACCATACAGAAAGAGACAGAGAGCCGTGTCATGTTGCTGGTGACAGTATTGAACCAGTGTGTATATTAGTGTGACAGCAGCAGATAGTCATAATAACCTAAACCTAGTTTCTATATGGGCCAGTTTCCCAGACAAAGATTAAGCCTAGTCCTGGACTTAAAGGTGCTTTCAATAGAGAATCTCCATTGAGCTTTATTTTTAGTCCAGGACTAGGTTTATCCTGTAGTTTTAGTCCGGATGAGTTAGGGTCGTCCCGGATGAGCTAGGGTCGGTCCGGATGAGCTAGGGTCGGTCCGGATGAGCTAGGTCGTCCCGGATGAGCTAGGGTCGGTCCGAATGAGCTAGGATCGGGTCCGAATGAGCTAGGGTCGGTCCGGATGAGCTAGGGTCGGGTCCGGATGAGCTAGGGTCGGTACGGATGAGCTAGGGTCGGTAACGGATGAGCTAGGGTCGGTCCGGATGAGCTACGGTCGGTTCGGATGAGCTACGGTCGGTCCGGATGAGCTAGGGTCAGTCCGGATGAGTTAGGGTCGGTCCGGATGAGCTAGGGTCGGTCCGAATGAGTTAGCCACGTTGTGATTACTTTCTATTCGCTAGTGCATTAGTATGAATGACCCTGTGCATGTAATACATACAGCCATACAGGTGTGTAAAGCCTAATCTTACAAAACAAAATTATTTTTATTTAGTACATATTATGTCCATTGTTGTATACAACATCAAAATACTAGAGTAGCACATTCTCAGAGATTTCTTCTAACACATCTTTATATTCTAGTCTAAATCAATTCAAACCATGATTTTGACATCATTTCAGAGGAACAGGAGATAATAGTTAACATAGGTCATGTATCTAACCGCTCTCCCTAGGTAGAGAAGATAAGAACAGCCAAGGAAGAGAGAGCAGAGAAATAGGAGAGAACTAGTTATGGTAGAGAAGATAAGAACAGTCAGGTAGAGAGAGCAGAGAAATAGGAGAGAGAGAACTCGTAATGATAGAGAGAGAGACAACTAGTTATGATAGAGGAGAGACAACTAGTTACGATAGAGGAGAGAGAACTAGTTATGATAGAGGAGAGATAACTAGTTATGATAGAGAGAGAGAGAACTAGTTATGATAGAGAGAGAGATAACTAGTTATGATAGAGAGAGAGAGAACAAGTTATGATAGAGAGAGAGAACTAGTTATGAGCGAGAGAGAGAACTCGTAATGATAGAGAGAGACAACTAGTTATGATAGAGGAGAGAACTAGTTATGATAGAGGAGAGATAACTAGTTATGATAGAGGAGAGATAACTAGTTATGATAGAGGAGAGAGAACTAGTTATGATAGAGGAGAGAGAACTAGTTATGATAGAGGAGAGAGAGAGAAATAAAGAGTGAGGATAGACGAACAAAAAGCATTCTAAAGGAGATACAAGCAGGGTGTAGGAAGAGGAGGAGGAAGATGAGGAGGACGAAGAGGAGGGTCTCGCTGGCAGATGAAAGGTGAGGCTTCCAGGATTGGCTCAGAGAAGAAGAAGTAAGAGGAGGGAGAGGACAAGGTGCCAGCGTTACCTTCCTACATAGAGATGCAACGTAGAAGAGGAGAGGGGGAGTGAGAGAGAAGAGGAGAGGGGGAGTGAGAGAGAAGAGGAGAGGGGGAGTGAGAGAGAAGAGGAGAGGGGGAGTGAGAGAGAAGAGGAGAGGGGGAGTGAGAGAGAGAAGAGGAGAGGGGGAGTGAGAGAGAAGAGGAGAGGGGGAGTGGGAGAGAAGAGGAGAGGTGGATGGAGAGAGAAGAGGAGAGGGGGAGTGAGAGAGAAGAGGAGAGGAAAAGTGGATTGAGAGAGAATAGGAGAGGGGGAGTGAGAGAGAAGAGGAGAGGTGGATGGAGAGAGAAGAGGAGAGGGGGAGTGAGAGAGAAGCGGAGAGGGGGAGTGAGAGAAGAGGAGAGGAGAGGTGGATGGAGAGAGAAGGAGAGGGGAGTGAGAGAGAAGAGGAGAGGGGGAGTGAGAGAGAAGAGGAGAGGGAGTGAGAGAGAAGAGGATAGGGGGAGTGAGAGGGAAGAGGAGGAGGGGAGTGAGAGAGAAGAGGAGAGGTGGATGGAGAGAGAAGAGGAGAAGGGGAGTGAGAGAAGAGGTGAGGTGGATGGAGAGAGAGAGAGAGGGGGATGTTGAGAGAAGAGGAGAGGTGGATGGGGAGAGAAGAGGAGAGGTGGATGGAGAGAGAAGAGGAGAGGGGGAGTGAGAGAGAAGCGGAGAGGGGGAGTGAGAGAAGAGGAGAGGAGAGGTGGATGGAGAGAGAAGAGGAGAGGGGGAGTGAGAGAGAAGAGGAGAGTGGGAGTGAGAGAGAAGAGGAGAGGGGGAGTGAGAGAGAAGAGGAGAGGTGGATGGAGAGAGGAGAGGAGAGGTGGATGGAGAGAGGAGAGGAGAGGTGGATGAAGAGAGAAGAGGAGAGGTGGATGGAGAGAGAAGAGAAGAGGTGGATGGAGAGAGAAGAGAAGGATGGAGGTGGATGGAGAGAGAAGAGGAGAGGGGGAGGAGAGAGAAGAGGAGAGGGGGATGGAGAGAGAAGAGGAGAGGTAGATGGAGAGAGAAGAGGGGAGGTGGATGGAGAGAAAGAGGGGATGAGATGTGGATGGAAAGAGAAGAGGAGGGGTGGAGGTGGATGGAGAGAGAAGAGGAGAGGGGGAGTGAGAGAAGAGGAGAGGTGGATGGAGAGAGAAGATGAGAGGGGAGTGAGAGAAGAGGAGAGGTGGATGGAGAGAGGAGAGGTGGATGGAGAGAGAAGAGAAGAGGTGGATGGAGAGAGAAGAGGAGGATGGAGGTGGATGAGAGAGAAGAGGAGGATGGAGGTGGATGGAGAGAGAAAGAGGAGAAGGGGAGTGAGAGAGAGAGAGGGAGTGAGAGAGAAGAGGAGAGGTGGAGTGAGAGAGAAGAGTAGAGGGGGAGTGAGAGAGAAGAGGAGAGGTGGATGGAGAGAGAAGAGGAGAGGTGGATGGAGAGAGAAGAAAATAGGGGAGGGTGAGAGAGAAGAGGAGAGGTGGATTGAGAGAGAAGAGGAGAAGGGGAGTGAGAGAGGAGGTGAGGTGGATGGAGAGAGGAGAGGAGAAGGGGAGTGAGAGAGAGGAGGTGAGGTGGATGGAGAGAGGAGAGGTGAGGTGGATGGAGAGAGGAGAGGAGAGGTGGATGGAGAGAGAAGAGAAGAGGGAGAGGTGGATGGAGAGAGAAGAGGAGGATGGAGGTGGATGGAGAGAGAAGAGGAGGATGGAGGTGGATGGAGAGAGAAGAGGAGAGGGGGAGTGAGACAGAAAGAGGGGGAGTGAGAGAGAAAGAGATGGATGGAGAGAGAAGAGAGGTGGATGGAGAGAGAAGAGGAGAGGTGGATGGAGAGAGAAGAGGAGAGGTGGATGGAGAGAGAAGATGAGAGGGGAGTGAGAGAGAAGAGGAGAGGTGGATGGAGAGAGGAGAGGTGGATGGAGAGAGAAGAGGTGGATGGAGAGAGAAGAGAAGAGGTGGATGGAGAGAAGAGGAGGATGGAGGTGGATGAGAGAGAAGAGGAGGATGGAGGTGGATGGAGAGAGAAGAGGAGAAGGGGAGTGAGAGAGAAGAGAGGGGGAGTGAGAGAAGAGGAGAGGTGGAGTGAGAGAGAAGAGTAGAGGGGGGTGAGAGAGAAGAGGAGAGGTGGATGGAGAGAGAAGAGGAGAGGTGGATGGAGAGAGAAGAAAATAGGGGGAGTGAGAGAGAAGAGGAGAGGTGGATTGAGAGAGAAGAGGAGAAGGGGAGTGAGAGAGGGAGGTGAGGTGGATGGAGAGAGGAGAGGAGAAGGGGAGTGAGAGAGAGAGGAGGTGAGGTGGATGGAGAGAGGAGAGGTGAGGTGGATGGAGAGAGAGGAGAGGAGAGGTGGATGGAGAGAGAAGAGAAGAGGAGAGGTGGATGGAGAGAAGAGGAGGATGGAGGTGGATGGAGAGAGAAGAGGAGGATGGAGGTGGATGGAGAGAGAAGAGGAGAGGGGGGAGTGAGACAGAAGAGAGGGGGGAGAGAGAAGAGAGATGGATGGAGAGAGAAAGAGGTGGATGGAGAGAGAAGAGGAGAGGTGGATGAGAGAGAAGAGGAGAGGTGGATGGAGAGAGAGGGAGACAGCAGTCATTAATGAAGTCAATATTCTTATCTGTGAACTAGAAAGACTTCTATATCAAATACCTATTAACAATATAAACCTGCTTGGAAACATTTAGTAACTCATTTGAATATGCCTATATAATCATTCCTGTTTCATTAAATGGGGCCTTTATTTAGGCAACAGTGCTCCCTCTGACGACATCAATGAATACAGAGGAGGGGAGGAGGAGGAGGGGGAAGAGGAGGAGGGGGAAGAGGAGGAGGGGGAAGAGGACTGGTAGGTGGAAGGGGGAGAAGGAGGAGGGGGAAGAGGAGGAGGAGGGGGAAGAGGACTGGTAAGTGGAGGGGGAGAAGGAGGAGGGGGAGGACTGGTAGGTGGAGGGGGAGGAGGAGGGGGAAGAGGACTGGTAGGTGGAGGGGGAGGAGGAGGAGGAGGGGGAAGAGGACTGGTAGGTGGAGGGGGAGGAGAAGGAGGGGGAGGGGACTGGTGGGTGGAGGGGAGTGAGGAGGAGGGGGAAGAGGACTGGTAGGTGGAGGGGGGAGGAGGAGGAGGGGGAAGAGGACTGGTAGGTGGAGGTGGAGAAGGAGGAGGGGGAAGAGGAGGAGGAGGGGGAAGAGGACTGGTAGGTGGAAGGGGGAGAAGGAGGAGGGGGAAGAGGAGGAGGAGGGGGAAGAGGACTGGTAGGTGGAGGGGGAGAAGGAGGAGGGGGAGGACTGGTAGGTGGAGGGGGGAGGAGGAGGGGGAAGAGGACTGGTAGGTGGAGGGGGGAGAAGGAGGAGGAGGGGGAAGAGGACTGGTAGGTGGAGGGGGTGAGGAGGAGGGGGAAGAGGACTGGTAGGTGGAGGGGGAGGAGGAGGAGGGGGAAGAGGACTGGTAGGTGGAGGGGGAGAAGGAGGAGGAGGAAGAGTAGGAGGAGGGGGAAGAGGACTGGTAGGTGGAAGGGGGAGAAGGAGGAGGGGGAAGAGGACTGGTAGCTGGAGGGGGAGGAGGAGGAGGGGGAAGAGGACTGGTAGGTGGAGGTGGAGAAGGAGGAGGGGGGAAGAGGAGGAGGAGGGGGAAGAGGACTGGTAGGTGGAAGGGGAGAAGGAGGAGGGGGAAGAGGAGGAGGAGGGGGAAGAGGACTGGTAGGTGGAGGGGGAGAAGGAGGAGGGGGAGGACTGGTAGGTGGAGGGGGGGAGGAGGAGGAGGGGGAAGAGGACTGGTAGGTGGAGGGGGGAGAAGGAGGAGGAGGGGGAAGAGGACTGGTAGGTGGAGGGGGAGAAGGAGGAGGGGGAGGACTGGTAGGTGGAGGGGGAGGAGGAGAGGGGAGAAGGAGGAGGAGGGGGAAGAGGGCTGGTAGGTGGAGGGGGGAGGAGGAGGGGGGAGAAGGAGGAGGAGGGGGAAGAGGACTGGTAGGTGGAGGGGGAGGAGGAGGGGGAGAAGGAGGAGGAGGGGGAAGAGGACTGGTAGGTGGAGGGGGAGGAGGAGGAGGGGGGAAGAGGACTGGTAGGTGGAGGGGGTGAGGAGGAGGGGGAAGAGGACTGGTAGGTGGAGGGGGAGAAGGAGGAGGAGGAAGAGTAGGAGGAGGGGGAAGAGGACTGGTAGGTGGAAGGGGGAGAAGGAGGAGGGGGAAGAGGACTGGTAGGTGGAGTGGGGAGGAGGAGGGGGAGAAGGAGGAGGACTGGTAGGTGGAGGGGGAAGAGGAGGGGGAAGACGACTGGTAGGTGGAGGGGGAGGAGGAGGAGGGGGAAGAGGACTGGTAGGTGGAGGGGGAGGAGGAGAAGGGGGAAGAGGACTGGTAGGTGGAGGGGGAGGAGGAGGAGGGGGAAGAGGACTGGTAGGTGGAGGGGGGAGGAGGAGGAGGGGGAAGAGGACTGGTAGGTGGAGGGGGAGGAGGAGGAGGGGGAAGAGGACTGGTAGGTGGAGGGGGAGAAGGAGGAGGGGGAGGACTGGTAGGTGGAGGGGGAGGAGGAGGAGGGGGAAGAGGAGGAGGAGGGGAAGAGGACTGGTAGGTGGAGGGGGAGGAGGGGGAAGAGGACTGGTAGGTGGAGGGGGAGGAGGAGGAGGGGGAAGAGGACTGGTAGGTGGAGGGGGAGGAGCAGGAGGGGGAAGAGGACTGGTAGGTGGAGGGGGAGGAGGAGGGGGAAGAGGACTGGTAGGTGGGGGAGGAGGGAGGAGGGGGAAGAGGACTGGTAGGTGGAGGGGGAGGAGGAGGAGGGGGAAGAGGACTGGTAGGTGGAGGGGGAGGAGGAGGAGGGGGAAGAGCACTGGTAGGTGGAGGGGGAGGAGGAGGGGGAGAGGAGGAGGAAGAGGACTGGTAGGTGGAGGGGGAGAAGGAGGAGGGGGAGGAGGAGGAGGAGGGGGAAGAGGACTGGTAGGTGGAGTGGGGGGAGGAGGAGGGGGAAGAGGACTGGTAGGTGGAGGGGGAGGAGGAGGGGGGGGTAGAGGAGGAGGAGGGGGAAGATGACTGGCAGGTGGAGGGGGGGGAGGAGGGTACATAGTAGGAGAGGGAAGAGGAGGAGGGGAAAGAGGAGGAAGAGTTGTGGACTCACATTACTGCCTGGGGTCGGACTCAGTGGTCATGGTGACGTAATTGGTTGGCAACAGCCCTGTGACCCCGTTGACCTCTCCAATCCACCAATCAGGGTTGTCACTGTCCATAACGTTGATCAGCTGACAATTGGAGAAGCTCATCAAGTCCTAATTGGCTGCTGTGAAGTTGTACCTGGCGATGACCTGGCACAATGGGGTCAAGGGGCGGGGTCAGAGATGCAGAAGGAGGAGTCAGGGACGTCAGTGAAATAGAAGGGGAAAAAATGATTAGAACTCTGCTTTGTATTCACCCCCCCCAGGGTACAGAGGGGTTATAGAGGGTTCACACCAGGGTACAGAGAGGGTTACAGAGGGGTTATAGAGGGGTTATAGAGGGGTCACACCCAGGGTACAGAGAGATTACAAAGCCCTCAGAAAGGATTCATACCCAGGTTATAGAGGGGTCACATTCAGGTTATAGATGGGTTATAGAGGGGTAATAGAGGTGTCACACCCAGGTTATAGAGGGGCTACACCCAGGTTATAGAGGGGTTATAGAGCCCTCAGAAAGTATTCATACCCAGGTTATAGAGGGTCACACCAAGGTTATAGAGGGTCACAACCAGGTTATAGAGGGGTCACACCCAGGTTATAGAGGGGCTACAGAGCCCTCAGAAAGAATTCACACCCAGGTTATAGAGGGGTCACACCCAGGTTATAGAGGGGTTATAGAGGGGTCACACCCAGGTTATAGAGGGGTCACGCCCAGGATATAGAGGGGTCACACCCAGGTTATAGAGGGGTCACACCCAGGTTATAGAGGGGTCACACCCAGGTTATCGAGGGGTTACAGGGGGTTACACCCAGGTTATAGAGGGGTCACACCCAGGTTATAAAGGGGTCACACCCAGGTTATAGAGGGGTTACAGAGGGGTCACACCCAGGTTATAGAGGGGTTACACCCAGGTTATAGAGGGTTATAGAGGGGTTACACCCAGGATCTAGAGGGGTTATAGAGGGGTCACACCCAGGTTATAGAGGCGTTATAGAGGGGTCACACCCAGGCTATAGAGGGGTCACACCCAGGTTATAGAGGGGTCACACACAGGTTATAGAGGGGTTATAGAGGGGTCACACCCAGGTTATAGAGGGGTCACACCAAGTTATAGAGGGTCAGACCCAGGATATAGAGTGGTCACACCCAGGTTATAGAGTGGTCACACCCAGGTTATAGAGGGGGCACACCCAGGTTATAGAGGGGTTATAGAGCCCTCAGAAAGTATTCATACCCAGGTTATAGAGGGGTCTCACCCAGGGTATAGAGGGGTCACACCCAGGTTATAGAGGGGCTACAGAGCCCTCAGAAAGAATTCACACCCAGGTTATAGGGGGTCACACCCAGGTTATAGAGGGGTCACACCCAGGTTATAGAGGGGTTATAGAGGGGTCACACCCAGGGTACAGAGAGATTACAAAGCCCTTAGAAAGGATTCATACCCAGGTTATAGAGGGGTCACATTCAGGTTATAGATGGGTTATAGAGGGGTAATAGAGTGTCACACCCAGGTTATAGAGGGGCTACACCCAGGTTATAGAGGGGTTATAGAGCCCTCAGAAAGTATTCATACCCAGGTTATAGAGGGGTCACACCAAGGTTATAGAGGGGTCACAACCAGGTTATAGAGGGGCTACAGAGCCCTCAGAAAGAATTCACACCCAGGTTATAGAGGGGTCACCCAGGTTATAGAGGGGTTATAGAGGGGTCACACCCAGGTTATAGAGGGGTCACGCCCAGGATATAGAGGGTCACACCCAGGTTATAGAGGGGTCACACCCAGGTTATAGAGGGGTCACACCCAGGTTATCGAGGGTTACAGGGGGTTACACCCAGGTTATAGAGGGGTCACACCCAGGTTATAAAGGGGTCACACCCAGGTTATAGAGGGGTTATAGAGGGGTCAGACCCAGGTTATAGAGGGGTTACACCCAGGTTATAGAGGGGTTATAGAGGGGTTACACCCAGGTTCTAGAGGGGTTATAGAGGGGTCACACCCAGGTTATAGAGGTGTTATAGAGGGGTCACACCCAGGTTATAGAGGGGTCACACCCAGGTTATAGAGGGGTCACACACAGGTTATAGAGGGGTTATAGAGGGTCACACCCAGGTTAAATAGGGGTTATAGAGGGGTCACACCCAAGTTATAGAGGGGTCAGACCCAGGATATAGAGTGGTCACACCCAGGTTATAGAGTGGTCACACCCAGGTTATAGAGGGGCACACCCAGGTTATAGAGGGGTTATAGAGCCCTCAGAAAGTATTCATACCCAGGTTATAGAGGGGTCTCACCCAGGTTATAGAGGGGTCACACCCAGGTTATAGAGGGGCTACAGAGCCCTCAGAAAGAATTCACACCCAGGTTATAGAGGGGTCACACCCAGGTTATAGAGGGGATATAGAGGGGTCACACCCAGGTTATAGAGGGGCTACAGAGCCCTCAGAATGTTTTCATACATTACATTACATTTACATTTAAGTCATACCCAGGTTATAGAGGGGTTATACCCAGGTTATAGAGGGGTCATACCCATATTAGAGAAGGGTTAGAGAGCCCTCAGAAAATATTCACACCCAGGTTAGAGAGGGGACACACCCAGGTTATAGAGGGTTACACCCACGTTATAGAGGGGTAAAGAGGGGTCACACCTAGGTTATAGATGTCACACCCAGGTTATAGAGGGGGCACACCCAGGTTATAGAGGGGTTATAGAGGGGTTACACCCAGGTTCTAGAGGGGTTATAGAGGTGTCACACCCAGGTTATAGAGGTGTTATAGAGGGGTCACACCCAGGTTATAGAGGGGTCACACCCAGGTTATAGAGGGGTCACACCCAGGTTATAGAGGGGTTATAGAGGGGTCACACCCAAGTTATAGAGGGGTCAGACCCAGGATATAGAGTGGTCACACCCAGGTTATAGAGTGGTCACCCCCAGGTTATAGAGGGGTCACACCCAGGTTATAGAGGGGTTATAGAGCCCTCAGAAAGAATTCACACCCAGGTTATAGAGGGGTCACACCCAGGTTATAGAGGGGTCACACCCAGGTTATAGAGGGGATATAGAGGGGTCACACCCAGATTATAGAGGGGCTACAGAGCCCTCAGAAAGTTTTCATACCCAGGTTATAGAGGGGTTATACCCAGGTTATAGAGGGGTCACACCCAGGTTATAGAGGGGTCATACCCATATTAGAGAGGGGTTAGAGAGCCCTCAGAAAATATTCACACACAGGTTATAGAGGGGACACACCCAGGTTATAGAGGGGTTATACCCATATTATAGAGGGGTTACAGAGCCCTCAGAAAGTATTCATACCCAGGTTATAGAGGGGTTATAGAGGGGTCACACCCAGGTTATAGAGGGGTCACACCCAGGTTATAGAGGGGTCATACCCATATTTGAGAGGGGTTAGAGAGCCCTCAGAAAATATTCACACCCAGGTTATAGAGGGGACACACCCAGGTTATAGAGGGGTTACACCCACATTATAGAGGGGTAATAGAGGGGTCACACCCAGGTTATAGAGGGGTTATATAGGGGTTACACCCAGGTTATAGAGGGGTCACACCCAGGTTATAGAGGGGTTGCACCCACGTTATAGAGGGGGTAATAGAGGGGTCACACCCAGGTTATAGATGTCACACCCAGGTTATAGAGGGGTTACACCCAGGTTATAGAGGGGTCACACCCAGGTTATAGAGGGGTTACACCCAGGTTATAGAGGGGTTAGAGAGCCCTCAGAAAATATTCACACCCAGGTTATAGAGGGAAACACCAAGGTTATAGAGGGATTATACCCATATTATAGAGGGGTCACACCCAGGTTATAGAGGGGTTATATAGGGGTCACAACCAGGTTATAGAGGGGTTACAAAAAGGTTATAGAGGGGTTATAGAGGGGTCACACCCAGGTTATAGAGGGGTTATAGAGGGGTTACAGAGCCCTCAGAAAAAATTCACATCGAGGTTATAGAGGGGTCACACCCAGGTTATAGAGGGGGTCACACCCAGGTTATAGAGGGGTTATAGAGGGCCACAACCAGGTTATAGAGGGGTTACAAAAAGGTTATAGAGGGGTTATAGAGGGGTCACACCCAGGTTATAGAGGGGTTATAGAGGGGTTACAGAGCCCTCAGAAAAATTCACATCGAGGTTATAGAGGGGTCACACCCAGGTTATAGAGGGGTTACACCCAGGTTATAGAGGGGTTATAGAGGGGTCAAACCCAGGTTATAGAGGGGTTACAAAAAGGTTATAGAGGGGTTATAGAGGGGTCACACCCAGGTTATAGAGGGGATACACCCAGGTTATAGAGGGGTCACACCCAGGTTATAGAGGGGTCACACTCAGGTTATAGAGGGGTCACACCCAGGTTATAGAGGGGTCACACCCAGGTTATAGAGGGGTTATAGAGGGGTTACACCCAGGTTATAGAGGAGTCACACCCAGGGTATAGAGGGGTCACACCCAGGTTATAGAGGGGTTATAGAGGGGTCACACCCAGGTTATAGAGGGGTTACACCAGGTTACAGAGGGGTTGTAGAGGGGTCACACCCAGGTTATAGAAGGGTTATAGAGGGGTAACACCCAGGTTATAGAGGGGTCACATCCAGGTTATAGACGGGTCACACCCAGGTTATAGAGGGGTCACATCCAGGTTATAGAGTGGTTATAGAGGGGTCATACCCAGTTTATAGAGGGGCCACACCCAGGTTATAGAGGGGTCACACCCAGGTTATAGAGGGGTTACACCCAGGTTATATAGGGGTTGTAGAGGGGTCACACCCAGGTTATAGAGGGGTCACACCCAGGTTATAGAGGGTTCACACCCAGGTTATAGAGGGGTTATAGAGGGGTCATACCCAGTTTATAGAGGCCACACCCAGGTTATAGAGGGGTTATAGAGGGGTTACACCCAGGTTATAGAGGGGTCACACCCAGGTTATAGGGGGTTATAGAGGGGTCACAGAGGGGTCACACCCAGGGTATAGAGGCTATAGAGTGGTATAGCGTGGCATAGTGGGTATAGTGGGTATAGAGTGGTATAGTGGGTAGAGGGTATAGAGGCTATAGAGTGGTATAGAGTGGCATAGTGGGTATAGTGGGTATAGAGTGGTATAGTGGGTAGAGGGTATAGAGGCTATAGAGTGGTATAGTGGGTATAGTGGGTATAGAGTGGTATAGTGGGTATTGTGGGTTGAGGGTATAGAGGCTATAGAGTGGTATAGAGTGGTATAGTGGATATAGAGGCTATAGAGTGGTATATAGTGGTATAGTGGGTAGAGGGTATAGAGGCTATAGAGTGGTATAGAGTGGTATAGTGGGTAGAAGGTATAGAGGCTATAGATTGGTATAGAGTGGTATAGAGTGGTATGGTGGGTATAGTGGGTTGAGAGTATAGAGGCTATAGAGTGGTATAGAGTGGTATAGTGGGTATAGTGGGTTGAGGGTATAGAGGCTATATAGTGGTATAGAGTGGTATAGTGGGTATAGAGGCTATAGGGTGGTATAGTGTGGGATAGTGGGTTGAGGGTATAGAGGCTATAGAGTGGTATAGAGTGGTATAGTGGGTATAGTGGGTTGAGGGTATAGAGGCTATAGAGTGGTATAGAGTGGTATAGTGGGTATAGCTATAGAGTGGTATAGAGTGGTATAGTGGGTAGAGGGTATAGAGGCTATAGAGTGGTATAGTGGGTAGAGGGTATAGAGGCTATAGAGTGGTATAGAGTGGTATAGTGGGTATAGTGGGTTGAGGGTATAGAGGCTATAGAGGCTATAGAGTGGTATAGTGGATATAGAGGCTATAGAGTGGTATAGAGTGGTATAGTGGGTTGAGGGTATAGAGGCTATAGAGTGGTATAGAGTGGTATAGTGGGTATAGAGGATATAGGGGGTTATAGTGGGTAGAGGGTATAGAGGCTATAGAGTGGTATAGAGTGGTATAGTGGGTATAGTGGGTAGAGGTTATAGAGGCTATAGAGTGGTATAGAGTGGTATAGTGGGTATAGAGGCTATAGAGTGGTATAGTGGGTATAGAGGCTAAAGAGTGGTATAGAGTGGTATAGTGGGTAGAGGGTATAGAGGCTATAGAGTGGTATAGAGTGGTATAGTGGGTATAGAGGCTATAGAGTGGTATAGTGGGTATAGAGGCTATAGAGTTGTATAGAGTGGTATAGTGGGTATAGTGGGTTGAGGGTATAGAGGCTATAGAGTGGATATAGAGTGGTATAGTGGGTATAGAGGCTATAGAGTGGTATAGAGTGGTATAGTGGGTTGAGGGTATAGAGGCTATAGAGTGGTATAGAGTGGTATAGTGGGTATAGAGGCTATAGGGTGGTATAGTGTGGTATAGTGGGTATAGTGGGTTGAGGGTATAGAGGCTATAGAGTGGTATAGTGGGTATAGTGGGTTGAGGGTATAGAGGCTATAGAGTGGTATAGAGTGGTATAGTGGGTATAGAGGCTATAGAGTGATATAGAGTGGTATAGAGTGGTATAGAGTGGTATAGAGTGGTATAGTGGGTAGAGCGTATAGAGGCTATAGAGTGGTATAGTGGGTAGAGGGTATAGAGGCTATAGAGTGGTATAGAGTGGTATAGTGGGTATAGTGGGTTGAGGGTATAGAGGCTATAGAGTGGTATAGTGGATATAGAGGCTATAGAGTGGTATAGAGTGGTATAGTGGGTTGAGGGTATAGAGGCTATAGAGTGGTATAGAGTGGTATAGTGGGAATAGAGGCTATAGAGGCTATAGAGTGGTATAGTGGGTATAGAGGCTATAGAGTCGTATAGAGTGGTATAGTGGATATAGAGGCTATAGAGTGGTATAGAGTGGTATAGTTGGTATAGAGGCTATAGAGGCTATAGAGTGGTATAGAGTGGTATAGTGGGTAGAGGGTATAGAGGCTATAGAGTTGTATAGTGGGTATAGTGGGTATAGAGTCTATAGAGTGGTATAGTGTGGTATAGTGGGTAGAGGGTATAGAGGCTATAGAGTGGTATAGAGTGGTATAGTGTGGTATAGTGGGTTGAGGGTATAGAGGCTATAGAGTGGTATAGAGTGGTATAGTGGGTATAGTGGGTAGAGGGTATAGAGGCTATAGAGTGGTATAGTGGGTATAGAGGCTATAGAGTGGTATAGAGTGGTATAGTGGGTAGAGGGTATAGAGGAGCATAGATGCTATAGAGTGGTATAGAGTGGTATAGTGGGTATAGAGGCTATAGAGTGGTATAGAGTGGTATAGTGGGTAGAGGGTATAGAGGAGCATAGATGCTATAGAGTGAGGATGTTTGACATCCCTGTTATAATGGGTTGACACCCCTCAGATAGAGACGTATCAGATTTGATTCTGGTCAGTGTTATTACCTGGCCCAGATAGAAACACATAGTGTAGATGGTACAGGTAGACATGCATTTTATAGATCATGTTTGGGGTGAATTCTATTTCAATTCAGAAAGTACAATGCCATTGCAATTCTAATTCTGTTCCAATACTTTTCAATTAGGAAAATGTAGAATTACATTTCGGTGTACTTTCTGAATTAACTGGAACTGACCCCAACCATGGTGTAGATGGGGCAGGTAGAAATATAGAGTATAGATCAGCCTGTATTCTGACCAGACCAGGCAGGTAGAAATATTTAGTATAGATTAGACAGTATTCTGACCAGACTAGTCAGGTAGAAATATTTAGTACAGATCAGCCTGTATTCTGACCAGACCAGTCAGGTAGAAATATTTAGTATAGATTAGACAGTATTCTGACCAGACTAGTCAGGTAGAAATATTTAGTATAGATCAGCCAGTATTCTCACCAGACCAGTCAGGTAGAAATATTTAGTATAGATGAGCCAGTATTCTCACCAGACCAGTCAGGTAGAAATATTTAGTGTAGATCAGCCTGTATTCTGACCAGACCAGTCAGGTAGAAATAAAGAGTATAGATCAGCCTGTATTCTCACCAGACCAGTCAGTATAGATCAGACAGTATATCTGACCAGACCAGTCAGGTAGAAATATAGAGTATAGATCAGCCTGTATATCTGACCAGACCAGTCAGTATAGGTTGTTACCTGGGACAGGTGCAGGGGTAGTCTTGCTGCTTGTGGGAGGGAGCAGTTTGACATGAGAGGAGCGGAACCAGCCTCTTCGTGGCCCCTTCCCTCGGACCTGGAGGACAGAACACACATCCACTGCTCCGGTATTCTGCTGTTCTTTCATTTGAACCAGGAAGTCACATTGACTTTGACATCACTTTCTCCTGGACAAGAAAACTGCCCAATCCTGTGCACATACACAGGCAGCCAATTCTGATATTTTTCATTTTGTCTTTTGACAAATCAGATCTTATGCTGATTATTGGGTAAAAGATCAGAATTGGGCTGCCTGTGTAAAGGCAGTCTAAGTCTACATTCATAGGGTGTGAGGTGAAGTTGCCTGGACGCAGATCTGGGGTCAGTTTTACATCAAGGTTAAGATTGGGGAGGGAACCGAAGGGAAACCAGAGCACACAATACAATAGGTAGACGTTATGTCAGCTGACCTGCAATTCCCAAGCCACCAGCCGGAGGAGTTCTTGGCATGGACCACGATCAGTTGCCCCGGTGACAGACTGAGCTGCTCTGTAGTCAGGGTGATCGCCTGGGCGATCTCTATCGACCAATCAGAGAGACAGGTTGGAGGATCAGACAATATCTACTGTCACTCACTTCAGTCTGAAATGCTTCTATTATAACTACTAGGTTTCAGCAAGGCTAAATTTATATAAGTGTGTGTGTTTGTGTATGTGTGTGTGTGTTTGCGTGTGTTTGCTTTTGTGTGCGTGTGTTTGCGTGTGTTTGTATGTGTGTGTGTTTGGATGTGTGCGTGCATGTGTGTGTGTGTGTGTGTGTGTGTGTGTGTGTGTGTGCATGTGTGTGTGTGCATGTGTGTGTGTGCATGTGTGTGCGTGTGCGTGTGCGTGTGCGTGCGCGTGCGTGTGCGTGTGTGTGCGCGTGGGTGCTTGTGTGTCCTCACCAGGTTTCTTGGAAGCAGCTCCAGGCCTAGTGATCTGGAAACACAAAGCAAACATTAAAATAACAACTCTCCAGAACACATTGTTGTGATGTTGTATTGCATTACAACAACGGTGACAGACTGTAAAGTGACTGAAACCTCTTCTCTTAGTATTGTTCTTGTTATCAAACCTCATTGGTTGCTGTACACCCAATAACATTTCCCAGCCGGAGTTTAGGAAGGACTGAAACGTCACCATCTGTTGTTGCCTAAATTCCCAGGGTTTTCCAGATATCCGGTTGAAAAATTCCCAGAATCGAAAGGGAATCTTCCAACTGGGACTCAACCTGACATGAGTCTTCTTAGTCCTCTTCTCTACTCTCCTCTGGTTGAATGAGTCTTCTTAGTCCTCTTCTCTACTCTCCTCTGGTTGAATGAGTCTTCTTAGTCTTCTCTACTCTCCTCTGGTTGAATGAGTCTTCTTAGTCCTCTTCTCTACTCTCCTCTGGTTGAATGAGTCTTCTTAGTCCTCTTCTCTACTCTCCTCTGGTTGAATGAGTCTTCTTAGTCCTCTTCTCTACTCTCCTCTGGTTGAATGAGTCTTCTTAGTCCCTCTCCTCTCCTCTCCTCTCCTCTGGTTGAATGAGTCTTCTTAGTCCTCTTCTCTCTCCTCTCCTCTGGTTGAATGAGTCTTCTTAGTCCTCTCCTCTGGTTGAATGAGTCTTCTTAGTCCTCTCCTCTGGTTGAATGAGTCTTCTTAGTCCTCTCCTCTCCTCTGGTTGAATGAGTCTTCTTAGTCCTCTCTCTCCTCTGGTTGAATGAGTCTTCTTAGTCCTCTTCTCTCCTCTGGTTGAATGAGTCTTCTTAGTCCTCTTCTCTCCTCTGGTTGAATGAGTCTTCTTATTCCTCTCCTCTCCTCTGGTTGAATGAGTCTTCTTAGTCCTCTCCTCTCTCCTCTGGTTGAATGAGTCTTCTTAGTCCCTCTCCTCTCCTCTGGTTGAATGAGTCTTCTTAGTCCTCTCCTCTCCTCTGGTTGAATGAGTCTTCTTATTCCTCTCCTCTGTTGAATGAGTCTTCTTAGTCCTCTCCTCTCTCCTCTGGTTGGATGAGTCTTCTTAGTCCTCTCCTCTGGTTGAATGAGTCTTCTTAGTCCTCTCCTCTCCTCTGGTTGAATGAGTCTTCTTAGTCCTCTCTCCTCTCCTCTGGTTGAATGAGTCTTCTTATTCCTCTCCTCTCCTCTGGTTGAATGAGTCTTCTTAGTCCTCTCCTCTCCTCTCCTCTGGTTGAATGAGTCTTCTTAGTCCTCTCCTCTCCTCTGGTTGAATGAGTCTTCTTAGTCTCTCTCCTCTCCTCTGGTTGAATGAGTCTTCTTAGTCATCTTCTCTACTCTGGTTGAGTGAGTCTTCTTAGTCCTCTTCTCTCCTCTGGTTGAATGAGTCTTATTAGTCCTCTCCTCTGGTTGAATGAGTCTTCTTAGTCCTCTCCTCTCCTCTGGTTGAATGAGTCTTCTTAGTCCTCTTCTCTACTCTCCTCTGGTTGAATGAGTCTTCTTAGTCCTCTCCTCTGGTTGAATGAGTCTTCTTAGTCCTCTCCTCTCCTCTGGTTGAATGAGTCTTCTTAGTCCTCTCCTCTGGCTGAATGAGTCTTCTTAGTCCTCTCCTCTCCTCTGGTTGAATGAGTCTTCTTAGTCCTCCTCTCCTCTGGTTGAATGAGTCTTCTTAGTCCTCTCCTCTCCTCTGGTTGAATGAGTCTTCTTAGTCCTCTCCTCTCCCCTCCTCTGGTTGAATGAGTCTTCTTAGTCCTCTCCTCTCCTCTGGTTGAATGAGTCTTCTTAGTACTCTCCTCTCCTCTGGTTGAATGAGTCTTCTTAGTCCTCTCCTCTCCTCTGGTTGAATGAGTCTTCTTAGTCCTCTCCTCTCCTCTGGTTTAATGAGTCTTCTTAGTCCTCTTCTCTCCTCTTCTCTGGTTGAATGAGTCTTCTTAGTCCTCTTCTCTCTCTCCTCTCCTCTGGTTGAATGAGTCTTCTTCTCTCTCCTCTTCTCTGGTTGAATGAGTTCGAGATAGAGGCAGTGTTGTGGGTAATGCGTTATAAAGTACTCAAATGACTTATTTTGCTGTAATAAGTTTTTCAATTTAAGTAAACAGATACTTTTTCAAATAAGGAAATTGTAAGAAAGTAACTTTTTTTAAATTTTTCTGCCAAATACAAATTCACACTTCCTGTTTCTTCAAAAACGTTGTGGCAGGAAGCTAGCTAGCAAGATAACAGAGCCAACAGGCCTTTATATCGTGGAAGTATTCACATTATTTAGAATTGATGTAAGAAAAAAAAGGAAAACATAATAATAAAATGCAAACTGAGCCTCGGTGCTAAACGCTTGTCAACTGAGAAGACCTCAAACATCAAGAAGCACCTTCAAGCCGAGCACATCTCCACAAGCCCGGTGGAGGAAGACCAACGCCAGCCAACTCAAACATCAAGAAGCACCTTCAAGCCGAGCACATCTCCACAAGCCCGGTGGAGGAAGACCAACGCCAGCCAACTCAAACATCAAGAAGCACCTTCAAGCCGAGCACATCTCCACAAGCCCGGTGGAGGAAGACCAACGCCAGCCAACCATCACTGATCCCGAGGATTTTATTTTATTTTACCTTTATTTAACTAGGCAAGTCAGTTAAGAACAAATTCTTATTTTCAATGACGGCCTAGGAACAGGGGTTAACTGCCTTGTTCAGGGCAGAACGACAGATTTGTACCTTGTCAGATTGGGGTTTGAACTTGAACGCTCCACTTTGAATATCCCTCGAGTTCTAAGTAGACAAGCCATTCTAAGGCGGTACCACTGGGCATGACAACGACCAAGGCATTTCAGAGCGTTTTCTGTTTTTTTGGTAACGCAAAAGTAATGTAACGACTGACTAGTTACTTTCAAAAATAACACTGTAATGTAACAAGTTACTTCCACAGTAACAATGTAATGTAACAAGTTACTTCCCCACAGTAACACTGTAATGTAACAAGTTACTTTTCACAGTAACACTGTAATGTAACAAGTTACTCCCACAGTAACACGGTAATGTAACAAGTTACTTTAATGGCAGCACCTGACGAGTGACTGTCAAAAGTAACTTACCCCAAAAACTGGCCAGGTGTCAGGGTCAAGGATCTGGGATACTAACCTCTGGTTCCATGGGTTTGACGTAGTTCGAAGGGAACACTCCGGTCCGGGTTTCCAATGCACCCTCCACCACTCCCCCCCCTCCTGCTCTGTTACCATGACTACGTCCCCCAGAGAACGTCAGGTCGCCTGCCTCCGGGCTCTCATAGGTGAACAGGGCCACAAACTCTGATTGGACAGAACACAGCTTGGTGAGAAACAACAGATCTTCTAATAGTCAAACAGCAACCTTTACCGGAGTGCGTTCCAAATGAAACACTATTCCCTATATAGTGCACTACTTTTGACCAGAGCATTTGGGACACACACTGGCTGAAAGTGAATGAGGGATAAAGAGACACACTCACCTTCTAGCTTGCTGGAATCTGCCTCCAAACTCATCAACAGCGGTGTATAGAGGTCTGTAGACAACACATACACTCTCAGTGTAGTATATCGACACTCTCAGTGTAGTATATAGACAACACTCAGTGTGGTATAGACAACACTCTCAGTGTGTAGTATATAGACAACACTCTCAGTGTAGTATATAGACAACACTCAGTGTAGTATATCTCAGTGTAGTAGTGTAGTATATAGACAACACTCTCAGTGTAGTATATAGACAACACTCTCAGTGTAGTATATAGACAACACTCAGTGTGGTATATAGACAACACTCTCAGTGTGGTATATAGACAACACTCTCAGTGTGGTATATAGACAACACTCTCAGTGTGGTATATAGACAACACTCAGTGTAGTATATAGACAACACTCAGTGTGGTATATCTCAGTGTAGTATATAGACAACACTCTCAGTGTAGTATATAGACAACACCTCAGTGTGGTATATAGACAACACTCTCAGTGTGGTATATAGACAACACTCTCAGTGTGGTATATAGACAACACTCAGTGTGGTATATAGACAACACTCTCAGTGTGGTATATAGACAACACTCAGTGTGGTACAGGACAACACTCAGTGTGAGATATGGACAACACTTATGTGTATATAGACAACACTCTCAGTGTGGTATATAGACAACACAGTGTGGTATATAGACAACACTCTCAGTGTAGTATATAGACAACACAGTGTATATGTCAGTGTAGTATATAGACAACACTCTCAGTGTAGTATATAGATGTAGTCAACACAGACACACTCTTAGTGTACATGCAAACTATATGTATGTGCTTGTGCATGTTTGTAATTTGTGCCTATATAAGTGTGTGCGTGTGTGTTTATCATTACTCTGTGTGTGTGTCGTTTTCCTGGCAGGAGTCTTGATGGGGTGACGCTGGGGGTGGGGATCCTTGTCCTGCCTCTGCAATCTCTCTGTCAGGAAGTCTGGGTAACAGGAAGTTGGGACAGATTAAGACACACACATGCATAGAGATAGAGGACTCTAGATGGATAGAACCTGATTTAGGACATGCCCATTGAAGGCTTCCACCATTTTAAAGTAGTCAACTGGGTGGGAATTCCTATGGGACGGGCATTATCAGCCAATTATCAGAGCATTGGCTGCTTCTTCAAATTGGGTTAGCTGGTTTTATAAACGGCTTTAAGATATATCACTGCCACCATCTCGTGGCCACAACACATGAATGACCCATGATTTGGTTCAGGACCCCAGGTGGAGGTTAATCACCTGTATATGTTTAACACTTCCAACACAAAAGACGAAGAAAATTAACAAATGGAGATAGCCTCAATGTTGCTGTCCACAAACGCCAATATGATGCAGACTTGTATCTATCTCTATAGGAGATGAGACCTCCATAGAATACATGAGACAGGCTGAGTCCCGGATGGCACCCTATGTGGAACCCAATGGGCCATGGTCAAGAGTAGTGCACTACAAATAGGGAATAGGCTGCCATTTGGGACTAAACATATTGTTGTAGGATGGATCCATTCTTACCCAGGGCTGTGTTGGACAGGAAGGAAAAGGTAGGTCAGAGGCAAGGGTGGTGCATCTCTCAGCATAGCTCTGGGGAACCAGCCCTGTTCCCACGGTAACTACTACACAGCCAACCAGGCTCCCCCACCATCTCATCATCTACCTGCATCATGGGAAACAGAGTTGAAGTGGTGTCAGTGGGAGTCCACTTAACACGTGTGTGTTCAGGGTGTGTGTCTGTGTGTACCTCTATGAAACAGTCAGCGTCCAGGCTGAGCCTGGCTAGCTGCCATGCGGTGAAGGGGTGGCAGGGCTTCCTGCAGGGAGTTCAGGGTTAATAAACTCTGCATTCAGCACAGGATGCTGGCGGCCTCCTCTCTCCTGCGGCTCAATTTGCCTCCTCCTCTCCTCCTCCTCCTCTCTCCTCTCTCCCTCCAGCTTGGCTTGTCTGATGAGAGGACACACAGACACCGTGGGTACACTGAGCATCAGTGGAATCTCCCCAGAAGGGACGGGAGGATTCCTCAGCGAAAACATGAGGAATGGTGCAGTTAGCTTCCGGGTTCATCGCGGTTGTTAAGAAGTTTCGCGCATGGTCATGTTTCGGGGGACATGACTTGACCTTCGCTTCTCCAGAGGCCCGCGTTGGGGAGTTGCAGGGATGAGACAAGATCGTAATTAATCACAAAATAGGGGAGAAATAGGGGAGAAAAAGGGAAAAAGGGAGAAAAAGGAGAAATAGGAGAAAAAGGGGAGAAAAGAAAAGGGGAAAAAAAGGGGAGAAAAGGGGAGAAAAAGGGGAGAAATAGGGGAGAAAAAAAAAGGGAGAAATAGGGAGGGAGAAAAGGGGAGAAAAAGGAGAAATAGGGGAGAAAAAGGGGAGAAATAGGGGAGAAAAAGGGAGAAAAAGGGGAGAAATAGGGGAGAAAAAGGGGAGAAATAGGGGAGAAATAGGGAAAAAGGAGAAATAGGGGAGAGGGGAGAAATAGGGGAGAAAAAGGGAGAAAAAGAAAAAAGGAGAAATAGGGGGAGAAAAAAGGGAGAAATAGGGGAGAAATAGGGGAGAAAAAGGGAGAAATAGGGGAGAAATAGGGGGGGAGAAAAGGGGGAGAAATAGGGGAGAAAAAAAAAGGGAGAAATAGGGGAGAAATAGGGGAGAAAAAGGAGGTAAAAAGGGGAGAAATAGGGGGAGAAAAAGGGGAGAAATAGGGAGAAAAGGGGAGAAAAAAGGGGGAGAAAAGGGGAGAAATAGGGGAGAAAATGGGAGAAAAAGGGGAGAAAAAGGGGAGAAATAGGGGAGAAATAGGGGAGAAAAGGGGAGAAATAGGGAGAAATAGGGGAGAAATAGGGGAGAAATAGGGGAGAAAAAGGAGGTAAAAA
>NC_088230.1:41460089-41472589 GCF_036934945.1 Oncorhynchus masou masou | reverse complement strand
TCTAAAGTTCCACTTATACTGGAGTATTTCAGACGAGTGTGTGTGTGTGTGTGTGTGTGTGTGTGTGTGTGTGTGTGTGTGTGTGTGTGTGTGTGTGTGTGTGTGTGTGTGTGTGTGTGTGTGGTGTCATTTGTTATACCCATTAGAGACCGATGAGGTCTTTCACTTGTGTTTCACCTTGTCAGTAGGGGGCCATTACACACACATGCACTGTCGTTTCTGACTTGTCACTGTCACACCTCTATGTCCAGAAAAAGGGAGAGAGAGTTAGACATGATAAAATACACAGACCACATTCCAAAATCATCCTCAGCTCTGGCATCTTCCCCAAAAAATATTCATATTTGTATTCATTTTATAAGAATCAAAGTCTAATCACCCCAATCCACTAAAGTGGAGACGAATTTGAAAGCCTTTGGGTTAAGGCCTTTTGAAATGCAAGCGTAATGTTCATTAATAGGTTGTAATGTGTAAACACTTGACCTTGCAGCAAACCTGTATGCATCAATCCCCTGTAATTACAGTAAAGTACTGTGAAATACAAATCCCTCCCCTCAAAGAGTTTCATTCATCCATATTATGGTGACATGCACCAACTTTAATGGTATTGTACTGTGTGTCATTAAACAGTACTTGCTTTTATACCGTATTTATATTACAGTATATTACAGTATATGTACCGTACTACGAAATATATTAAATATTTTAATCGTCACCGAGCTGCCTGTAAGATTATATCAAATTCATGGCAACCTCTTTACAGTGCAGCTAGCCACATCTTAAGAAGACAGTTAGCATCATCATTCACTAGCTATCACAACATATAGCTATCTACACGTAGCACACCATATATAGCTAGCTAGCTACATGTAGCATAACATACATAGCTAGCTAGCTAGCAACATGTAGCACAACATATATCGCTAGAATCCAGAAAGAAAGAGAGAGAATTTATGAAATACACAGACCACAAATTCTAAATGGCTATACTTAAACTCTTTATCATCCTCAGCTCTGGCATCTACTTGGAACCAAAGTCTAATCACCCCAATCCACAAAAATGGACATGAATTTGACCACAATATCTAGCGTGGGATATGCGTCAACAGCAACCTTGGGAAAATCCTCTGCATTATCATTAACAGCAGACTCGTACATTTCCTCAGTGCAAACTATTTATCTGAGCAAATGTCAAATTGGCTTTTTACCAAATTCCCGTATGACATACCACATATTCACCCTGCACATCCTAATTCACAATCAAAGCTTTTCACTCAATTTGGCATGAGGGTCAGCTACATAAATTGATGGAAAGGGGTGTTGGGGGAAAGCATATGAAATCCATGTACAAAAACAACAAGTGTGCAGTTAAAATTGGCAAAAGAAGCAGTTCTTACCACGGGGCCATGCGGTGAGACAGGGATGCAGCTTAAGCCCCACCCGTTTTAACATATATAACAATGAATTGGCGAGTGCACTAGAGCAGTCTGCAGCACCCGGCCTCACCCTACTAGACTCTGAAGTCAAATGTCTACTGTTTGCTGATTATATGGTGTTTCTGTCCCCAACCAAGCCCTATAGCAGCGCCTAGATGTTCTGCACAGATTCTGTCAGACTTGGGCCCTGGCAGTAAATCTCACTAAGACAAAAATAATGGTGTTACATTGAAGGTCCTGTCGCCAGGACCATAAAAACAAATTCCATCTAGACACCGTTACCCTAGAGCACACTAAAAAACTATTCATACATCGCCCTAAATATCAGCCCCACAGGTAATTTCCACAAAGCTGTGAACGATCTGAGAGACAAAGCCAGAAGGGCCTTCCACACCATCAAAAGGAATGTACAATTTGACATCCCAATTAGCACCTGGCTAAAAATATTTGAATCAGTTATAGAACCCATTGTCCTTTATGGTTGTGGGGTCTGGGGTCCGCTCTCCAACCAAGAATTCACACCATGCTGTGTTGTCATTTGTTGCTGCCATGTTATGTTGTTGTCTTGGGTCTCTCTTTAAGTAGTGTTGTTGTCTCTCTTGTCGTGATGTATGTTTTGTATTTTGATTTAATTTATTTTAATTTTTAATCCCCACAGGAAGCCTTTTGGCAGGCCGCCATTTAAAATAAGACTTTGTTCTTAGCTGACATTCCTAGTTAAATAAAAATCAAATAAATAAAAAGAGTCCCCTCTGCCAGCTGGTACAGGGACTCTGCTCACAAACACAAACATCATTTACATTTACATTTAAGTCATTTAGCAGACGCTCTTATCCAGAGCGACTTACAAATTGGTGAATTCACCTTCTGACATCCAGTGGAGCAGCCACTTTACAATAGTGCATCTAAATCATTAAGGGGGGGGGTGAGAAGGATAACTTATCCTATCCTAGGTATTCCTTGAAGAGGTGGGGTTTCAGGTGTCTCCGGAAGGTGGTGATTGACTCCGCTGTCCTGGCGTCGTGAGGGAGACACCCCAGGACAGCAACACAATTAGTCTTAACTCAGCTAGCACAGTGGATCTGGGCTGATTCCGGCTGAGAGTCAGGGCACTCGGCTGAGAGACAGAATCTGCGGTATTACTTATGGCTAGAATGTGGGGATTGTGGTCGTGCCGATTCTGGTGTGAGTTATCTGGCCCAAATGTATTACTTGGGGCTCGGGCCGATTGTGTCTATTCTCTGGCAGATTATTACACGGGCTGCTTTATATAATTAACATTTCATCATTTATTTTTCCATATTTTCCTCATTGTTTCTGTGATCAAAAAAATACAATTAACATTTAAATTAAATTCTTTCTGTGTAGGATTTGAGTATGTGGATACTTTGTGCAAGGCAATTGATCAGCATTAAAAACTTTGTGGATGGAACTTCTCGAGTGTTGCAGTGGTATAAGACACTGCTTACCTGTAAACTTGTTCCAAACATTTCAAACAACTTTCCTAACACGACTTTAGGTATTTTTTAACGTAAAAATTATATAAAAGTTAAGACGGGATAAACTGTTTTCAACACCGGCCGAATTGGAGCGAGCTTTCAGGTTGTGCGCCCCTAACAAACATTACACTCGATCATTGTTCTGAACAGCCCTACTTCTTCAATTCTCAAAGGAAAAACATCAACCAATTTCTAAAGACTGTTGACATCTAGTGGAAGCGATAGGAACTGCAAGCAAGCACCTTAGAAATCTACATCCCCATAGAAAAATCATTGAAAAGAGAGTGACCTCAAAATATTTTACAATTTATTTTTCCCTGGATGGATTTTTCTCAGGTTTTTGCCTGCCATATCAATTCTGTTCTGTTATACTCACAGACATTATTCAAACAGTTTTAGAAACATTAGAGTGTTTTATATCTAAATCTACCAATTATATGCATATCCTAGCTTCTGGGCCTGAGTAGCAGGCAGTTTACTTTGGGCACGCTTTTCATCCGGACGTGAAAATACTTCCCCCTAGCCCGAAGAGGTTTTAAGAACAAATTCTTATTTACAATGATACCCTACACCGGCCAAACCCGGACGACACTGGGCCAATTGCGTGCCACCCTATGGGACTCCAAATCACGGTCGGATGTGATATAGCCTGGAATCGAACCAGGGACTGTAGTGACAACTCTTTCACTGAGATGCCCACAAGATCATAGCCTATAATCCCCGACGAGCAATCAATTGGAACGCTAAGGGATCCAGTTTGTCCCGAATCTAATCACATTTTATTTGTCACATACAAATGATGTCACGCCTTGGTCATTGTATTTTGTGTTTTCGTTATATATTTGGTCAGGCCAGGCTGTGATAGGTTTCACGTTCCGTTTTGTTGTTTTGTATTTGTCTCAGTATTTTCTTGTAATCGTTATTTGTTTCATTAAAAAACATGAGTAACCAACACGCTGCATTTCGGTCCGACTCTCTTGCGACAAATGAAGAACGCCGTTACAAATGATTAGCAGATGTTAATGCGAGTGTAGCGAAATGCTTGTGCTTCTAGTTCCGACAATGCAGTAATAACCAACAAGTAATCTAAATAACAATTCCAAAACTACTGTCTTATACACACAAGTGTAAGGGGTTAAAGAATATGTACATAAAGATATATGATTGAGTGATGGTACAGAGCAGCATTGGCAAGATACAGTAGATGGTATCGAGTACAGTATATACATATGAGATGAGTATGTAAACAAAGTGGCATAGTTAAAGTGGCTAGTGATACATGTATTACATAAAGATGCAGTAGATGATATAGAGTACAGTATATACGTATACATATGAGATGAATAATGTAGGGTATGTAAACATTATATTAGGTAGCATTGTTTAAAGTGGCTAGTGATATATTTTACATAATTTCCCATCAATTCCCATTATTAAAGTGGCTGGAGTTGAGTCAGTGTGTTGGCAGCAGCCACTCAATGTTAGTGGTGGCTGATTAACAGCCTGATGGCCTTGAGATAGAGGCTGTTTTTCAGTCTCTCGGTCCCAGCTTTGATGCACCTGTACTGACCTCGCCTTCTGGATGATAGCGGGGTGAACAGGCAGTGGCTCGGGTGGGTGTTGTCCTTGATGATCTTTATGGCCTTCCTGTAACATCGGGTGGTGTAGGTGTCCTGGAGGGCAGGTAGTTTGCCCCCGGTGATGCGTTGTGCAGACCTCACTACCCTCTGGAGAGCCTTACGGTTGAGGGCGGAGCAGTTGCCGTACCAGGCGGTGATGCAATCCGCCAGGATGCTCTCGATTGTGCATCTATTGAAGTTTGTGAGTGCGTTTGGTGACAAGCCGAATTTCTTCAGCCTCCTGAGGTTGAAGAGGCGCTGCTGCGCCTTCTTCACGATGCTGTCTGTGTGGGTGGACCAATTCAGTTTGTCTGTGATGTGTATGCCGAGGAACTTAAAACTTACTACCCTCTCCACTACTGTTCCATCGATGTGGATATGGGGGTGTTCCCTCTGCTGTTTCTTGAATTCCACAAACATCTCCTTAGTTTTGTTGACGTTGAGTGTGAGGCTATTTTCCTGACACCACACTCCGAGGGCCCTCACCTCCTCCCTGTGGCCGTCTTGTCGTTGTTGGTAATCAAGCCTACCACTGTGTCGTCCGCAAACTTGATGATTGAGTTGGAGGCGTGCGTGGCCACGCAGTCGTGGGTGAACAGGGAGTACAGGAGAGGGCTCAGAATGCACCCTTGTGGGGCCTCAGTGTTGAGGATCAGCGGGGTGGAGATGTTGTTGCCTACCCTCACCACCTGGGGGCGGCCCGTCAGGAAGTCCAGTACCCAGTTGCACAGGGCGGGGTCGAGACCCAGGGTCTCGAGCTTGATGACGAGCTTGGAGGGTACTATGGTGTTAAATGCCGAGCTGTAGTCAATGAACAGCATTCTCACATAGGTATTCCTCTTGTCCAGATGGGTTAGGGCAGTGTGCAGTGTGGTTGAGATTGCATCGTCTGTGTACCTATTTGGGCGGTAAGCAAATTGGAGTGGGTCTAGGGTGTCAGGTAGGGTGGAGGTGATATGGTCCTTGACTAGTCTCTCAAAGCACTTCATGATGACGGAAGTGAGTGCTACGGGGCGGTAGTCGTTTAGCTCATTTACCTTAGCTTTCTTGGGAACAGGGACAATGGTGGCCCTCTTGAAGCATGTGGGAACAGCAGACTGGGATAGAAATTGATTGAATATGTCTGTAAACACACCAGCCAGCTGGTCTGCACATGCTCTGAGGGCGCGGCTGGGGATGCCGTCTGGGCCTGCAGCCTTGCGAGGGTTAACACGTTTAAATGTTTTACTCACCTCGGCTGCAGTGAAGGAGAGTCTGGATGTTTTCGTTGCAGGCCATGTCAGTGGCACTGTATTGTCCTCAAGGCGGGCAAAAAAGTTATTTAGTCTGCCTGGGAGCAAGACATCCTGGTCCGTGACTGGGCTGGTTTTCTTTTTGTAATCCGTGATTGACTGTAGACCCTGCCACATACCTCTTGTGTCTGAGCCGTTGAATTGAGATTCTACTTTGCTGTTTCCTGAAGTCCTTGCGGAGGGAATAGCTGTACTGTTTGTATTCGGTCATGTTTCCAGTCACCTTACCCTGATTAAAAGCAATGGTTCGCGCTTTCAGTTTCACGCGAATGCTGCCATCAATCCACGGTTTCTGGTTTGGGAATGTTTTAATCGTTGCTATGGGAACGACATCTTCAATGCACGTTCTAATGAACTCGCACACCGATCAGCGTAATCGTCAATGTTGTTGTCTGACGCAATACGAAACATATCCCAGTCCACGTGATGGAAGCATTCTTGGAGTGTGGAATCAGATTGGTCGGACCAGCGTTGGACAGACCTCAGCGTGGGAGCTTCTTGTTTTAGTTTCTGTCTGTAGGCAGGAATCATCAAAATGGAGTCGTGGTCAGCTTTTCCGAAAGGAGGGCGGGTCAGGGCCTTATATGCGTCGCGGAAGTTAGAATAACAATGATCCAAGGTTTTGTCAGCCCTGGTTGCGCAATCGATATGCTTATACAATTTAGGGAGTCTTGTTTTCAGATTAGCCTTGTTAAAATCCCCAGCGACAATGATTGCAGCCTCAGGATGTATAGATTCTAGTTTGCAAAGAGTCATATAAAGTTCATTCAGAGCCATCGATGTGTCTGCTTGGGGGGGAATATATACGGCTGTGATTATAATCGAAGAGAATTCTCTTGGTAGATAATGCGGTCGACATTTGATTGTGAGGAACTCTAAATCAGGTGAACAGAAGGATTTGAGTTCCTGTATGTTTTTGTGATCACACCACGTCTCGTTAGCCATAAGGCATACGCCCCCGCCCCTCTTCTTACCAGAAAGATGTTTGTTTCTGTCGGCGCGATGCGTGGAGAAACCAGCTGGCTGCACCGACTCCGATAGTGTCTCTCCAGTGAGCCATGTTTCCGTGAAGCAAAGAACGTTACAGTCTCTGATGTCCCTCTGGAATGCCACCCCTGCTCGGATTTCATCAACCTTGTTGTCAAGAGACTGGACATTGGCGAGAAGAATGCTAGGGAGCGGTGCACGATGTGCCCGTCTCCAGGAGTCTGACCAGAAGAACGCCTCGTTTCCCTCTTTTACGAAGTTGTTTTTTTGCGCCGGCTGGGATCCATTCCGTTGTCCTGGGTGAAAGGCAGAACACAGGATCCGCTTCGCGAAAGTCATATTCTTGGTCGTACTGATGGTGAGTTGACGCTACTCTTATATTTAGTAGTTCTTCTCGACTGTATGTAATGAAACCTAAGATGACCTGGGGTACTAATGTAAGAAATAACACGTAAAAAAACAAAAAACTGCATAATTTCCTAGGAACGCAAAGCGAGGCGGCCATCTCTGTCGGCGCCGGAAGTGTAGGTAGAGTTAAAGTGAATATGCATGGATAATAAACAGAGAGTAGAAGCAGTGTAAAAGGGGGGAGGGGGTTAATGAAAATAGTCTGGGTAGTCATTTGTTTAGAGTCTTATGGCAAGCTATTAAGAGGCCTTTTGGACCTACACCGCCTGGTGTAGAGGTCCTGGATGTCAGGGAGCTTAATTATAACCTGATATAACTGTCACGTTCTGACCTTAGTTCCTTTGTTTTGTCTTTGTCTTAGTATGGTCAGGGCATGAGTTTGGGTGGGCAGTCTATGTTGGTTTTTCTATGTTGGTTTTTGTGTTTGGCCTAGTATGGTTCTCAATCAGAGGCAGGTGTCGTTAGATGTCTCTGATTGAAAATCATACTTAGGTAGCCTGGGTTTCACTCTGGTTTGTGGGTGTTTTTTTCAGTGTGAGTGTTTGGGCCAGACTGAATGTACACTCAGAACCCAAAAAATCACAGCACAACAGTAAGCAGCTGACACTAATTGAGGAGTCCATAAACACAAACACCTTCTGGCAAAATTGGACCCCCCCCCTCAAAATATCTAAACTCCAGGATTTAGCGATACAAAATGGTGGCATATGGACGCAAAACAATCCCAAATTCTTTAGAAGTTGAATTGATTAGAAAAAAGCTATAAAGGACAAACAAAATCTATTGGACTCCCCAATTTCTGTCCAGAGCTCTATAAGAAGTTTCAGGCCCTCAAATTTAAAAAGCATCAGGACCTGATGGCACCCAAAATGAGATGCTCAAATTCACTAGTGCAACATTTCAATTGCCTATATTAAAACTGTTTAATATGATCCTGAGTGTCGGTTATATCCCTGGCATCTGGAATCAAAGACTCTTGAACATAGACTGCTGATACCGAGTGGAAGCCATAGGAATTGCATCATGGGGAGCTAGATTTGAGTATGCCCTTATACTTGCCATTGGAAGAGCAAGGTCTCTCTCAAAAAACACATCTGGTTGGTTTTCCTTTGGATTTTCTCCTGCTATATCTATATCTATAATCTCCTACATGATATTAACATTTCTACAAACTTCAAAGTGTTTTCTTTCCAATGGTACCAATTACATGTATATCCTGGCTTCAGGACCTGAGTAACAGGCAGTTTACGTTGGGCACGTCATTCAGACAGGAAGTGGAGAAAAAAGGGCTTAGTCCTAAGAAGTTTTAATAGGCACAATGTCTTGATGAAAACACAAATTGCATTTATACCAAAACATTGCACAACCTATCATATTTACAACCTACCCTGATTGATAAACACGTTCACCAAAATAATACCAAAATGTACGCTCGCTTTATCAACTTCCAAAAAGCATTCGATTTTATTTGGCGTACAGGATTGTATGTGTTTTTTAAAGGGGTAAAACATATGTCACAATTAAATCAATGTATACCACCAATATGTGCAGCATCAAAATTGGCAAGAAAATTACAAAATTCTTTAACCAGGGTCTGGGCTTTAGCCAGGGCTGCAATCTGAGCCCTGCACTTTACAATATTTACCTATACAAATTGACAACTATTTTAGAGAAATCCTCAGCCCCTGGTATTAGTCTCCACAATTCAGAGGTTAAATACTTGCTCTTCGCAGATGACCTGTGCCTGCTGTCACCCACAGCACATGGCCTACAGGCAGAGCCTGGACCTGCTAGAGCAGTACTGCCAGACCTGGGCCCTGGCAGTAAACCCCCAAAAATACAAAAATAATGATTTTCCAGAGATCTAATTCTCAGTGAATTAGAGCAAATATTTTAATTGGTACAGTATACTGTATATAGAGTACTGCACACACTACAATTACTTAGGTTTAAATATATAGAGTACTGTAAACACTACAATTGCTTATGTTTATATATATATAGAGTACTGTCCACACTACAATTACTTAGGTTTAAATATATTTAGTAGTGCAGACACTAAAATTATTTAGATTTAAATATACAGTGGGGAGAACAAGTATTTGATACACTGCCGATTTTGCAGGTTTTTCTACTTACAAAGCACTACTTACAAAGCATGTAGAGGTCTGTAATTTTTATCATAAGTACACTTCAACTGTGAGAGACGGAATTCAAAAATCCAGAAAATCACATTGTATGATTTTTAAGTAATTCATTTGCATTTTATTGCATAACATACGTATTTGATCTCCAACCAGTAAGAATTCCGCCTCTCACAGACCTGTTAGTTTTCTTTAAGAAGCCCTCCTGTTATCTACTCATTACCTGTATTAACTGCACCTGTTTGAACTCGTTACCTGTATAAAAGACACCTGTCCACACACTCAATCAAACAGATTCCAACCTCTCCACAATGGCCAAGACCAGAGAGCTGTGTAAGGACATCAGGGATACAATTGTAGACCTGCACAAGGCTGGGATGTGCTACAGGACAATAGACAAGCAGCTTGGTGAGAAGGCAACAACTGTTGGCGCAATTATTAGAAAATGGAAGAAGTTCAAGATGACGGTCAATCAACCTCGGTCTGGGGCTCCATGAAATATCTCACCTCGTGGGGCATCAATGATCATGAGGAAGGTGAGGGATCAGCCCAGAACTACACGGCAGGACCTGGTCAGTGACCTGAAGAGAGCTGGGACCACAGTCTTAAAGGAAACCATTAGTAAGACATTACGCCGTCATGGATTAAAATCCTGCAGTGCACGCAAAGTCCCCCTGCTCAAGCCAGCGCATGTCCAGGCCCATCTGAAGTTTGCCAATGACCATCTGGATGATCCAGAGGAGGAATGGGAGAAGGTCATGTGGTCTGATGAGACAAAAATAGAGCTTTTTGGTCAAACTCCACTCGCCATGTTTGGAGGAAGAAGAAGGATGAGTATAACCCCAAGAACACCATCTCAACCGTGAAGCATGGAGGTGGAAACATCATTCTTTGGGGATGCTTTTCTGCAAAGGGGACAGGACGAATGCACCATATTGAGGGAGGATGGATGGGGCCATGTATCGCGAGATCTTGGCCAACAACCTCCTTCCCTCAGTAAGAGCATTGTTGGTATTACAGACTCAGAAAGGAGAGGTTGAAAATGTCAATGTCAATGTCAACACTTGCCAGTTGGTGTTGCATGCTCGGATCACACAGTCGTCTGGAACAGCTGATGCTGTCATGCATGTTTCAGTGTTACCTACCTCGAAGCGAGCATAGAAGTAATTTAGCTCGTCTGTTAGGCTTGTGTCACTGGGCAGCTCTTGGCTGTGCTTCCCTTTTGTAGTCTGTAATAGTTTGCAAGCCTTGCCACATCCGACGAGCTTCGGTGCCGGTGTAGTACGATTCGATCTTAGTCCTGTATTGCCGCTTTGCCTGTTTTATGGTTTGTCTGAGGGCATAGCGGGATTTCTTATAAGCTTCTGGGTCAGAGTCCCGCTCCTTGAAATTGGCAGCTCTACCCTTTAGCTCAGTGCGGATGTTGTCTGTAATCCATGGCTTCTGGTTGGGGTATGTACGTACAGTCACAGTTGGGATGATGTCATTGATGCACTTATTGATGAAGCCAGTGACTTCTCAATGCCATCAGAAATATACCGGAACATATTCCAGTCTGCTTGCAAGACAGTCCTGCTTAGTATCTGCTTCATCTGACCACTTTTTTATGACCAGTCACTGATGCTTCCTGCTTTTATAGGTGCTTGTAAGCAGGAATGAGGAGGATGGAATTATGGGCAGATTTGCCAAATGGAGGGCAAGGGGGAGCTTTGTATATGTCTTTGTGTGTGGAGTAAAGGTGGTCCAGAGTTGTTTCCCTCTGATTGCACATTTAACAGGCTGATAGAAATCAGGTAAAACAGATTTTAGTTTCCCTGCATTATTGTCCTCGGCCACTAGGAGCGCCACTTCTGGATGAGCGTTTTGCTTATGGCGGTTTACAGTTTATTGAGTGTGGTCTCGTGAAACATAAAATATTACAGTTTTGAATGTCTCGTTGGTACTTTAATCTTGCTCGTAGGTCATCGATTTTATTTTCCAAATGGCCAATAGATTTACTCGCTCTCCTACAAATTCTCAGAAGGTCCACCCTCTTTTTCTGTCTTTTTCTTCAAGCACATGATGAGGATTTGGTTCCCGGGAAAGCAGTATATCCTTCACGTCGGACTCGTCAGACACGTCAACTTCTTGATGCACCCATCCCGTTACCGGGATCATTTTCGTCAACATCCGCTGAATTGCAGAGCGCCAAATTCAATTTAAATTACTAAAAATATTTAATTTTCATGAAATCACAAGTGCAATATAGCAAACCACAGCTTAGGTTGTTGTTGGAGGGAAAAGCTTCTAGCAGTTCGTGGTGAGTAATCACTGTTCCGATGTCTAGAAGTTATTTTCGGTCTTAAGAGACAGTATCAGCAACATTATATAAACAACGCAAAAAATAAAATACAGTAAGGAGCACATAAAACATCAGCCATCCTCCCCGGCGCTAAATCCTCTGTCATGCTTGCTGCCTTCTCATATATGGGACTGAATGCAACGTCAGACTTGTGCTCCTCCTTTCTGCTTGCCAGATTTTCTTTTATTCTCTTACAGTAGCCTACATCTGTGTGAGCAAATATCTCCTCAACATTTTTTAAAATCAATATCTTCCAGTTTGCCTTGAACCCATCTGCTCATGTATCATCATCCATGGAGCTCTAAGCTCCTGTTAACCAGCTATACCTTTGATACCATTTGGTGTTGAATTTTTTCATATTTCTTCATGAAACTGATCTCAGGCAGAGGTCGACCCGCACTTTCATTTCGCACCTTGTACCCCAGAGAATGAAAGAATGACTTCCGCAAAAAAGTCCACAACATTTTAAGTAGCGTTAGTCATTCCGGTGTTAGAAATCTGCACACACACGCTGCTAGCTAGCTAACTAGCGACTGCTTCTTGCAAATGTAAATAAATTGCACTAAGGGGACACAAAAATAAAGTTCTAAAACCAATAAAACAATTTATAATATTTATAATATTCCTCCTTCATCTGCTGTAATTTGATATTTTAAAAAAACTACCCCAAAAATGTTCAACTATCACTTTTCAATCTCTGTCCAGAAATGTCACCAACTCTCCAAGCTTCTTGACACAGAGAACCCCCATTAATGCTCTGTGGCACAATCACAA
>NC_088230.1:41437589-41455089 GCF_036934945.1 Oncorhynchus masou masou | reverse complement strand
CAACAAAATAATAAACTAATCTTGACATACGTATAGTAGGAAAGAGGAAAATGACTCCTTTCTCTGTTTATTTCCTAATATTGAGCAGATGGCACTCATTGGAGACAATTACACTCACCTGAGTTTCAGACATAAGCTTTGAAAAAGCTCAAATCAGCTACCACTGTTTAAAGTGCCGCAGGCTGCTGGTGAGTTCTTGACTTGGACCATTACTTTTTGCCAACATATGGCTAACCTTTGTTTAACCAGCTAAACAGCTGCTTTTGGAGGAAATGTGTTTGGTGTTACCTTTCTAGCTAATAGGCTGTGTTAGAGTTTACACTTCCTCTTCCAATTATAATGTGGGGAGGTCAAAGAAATGAAACCCTATCTACCAAATCTATTTCTCCATTATCATTCACCAGATGAGAAGACAAGATGTGAGCTTTTTTTTTACTAACGTATAATAGGGGTGCCTGGGTCGTTGGTTTGCCTGTGAGGGGGGTCCCTGAGTCGCCGGTTTGCCAGGGAGGGGGTCCCTGAGTCGTCAGTTTGCCAGGGAGGTGGTCCATGAGTGGCTGGTTTGCCAGGGAGGGGGTCCCTGAGTCGCCGGTTTGACAGGGAAGGGGTCCCTGGGTCTCCGGTTTGCCAGGGAGGCGGTCTCTGGGCAAGAACAAGTTGAAGACGCCCCACAGCACATAGTTACGACAAACGAATAACTGGTAACTGAAAGAGCTCGTTCAAAAATTGTTATGTTTTGCTTTAAAAAACTTGGTCCAATTATCGCATTTGGGTGTGAATCTGTGAATGTGTGAACGTGTGAATGTGTGAAGGGGGGGGTTGTGTGAAGGTGTGAATGTGTGAATGTGTGAAGGTGTGAAGGTGTGAATGTGTGAATGTGTGAAGGTGTGAAGGTGTGAATGTGTGAATGTGTGAATGTGTGAAGGGGTGAATGTGTGAAGGTGTGAAGGGGTGAATGCGTGAAGATGTGAAGAGGTGAATGTGTGAAGGTGTGAAGTTGTGAAGGTGTGAATGTGTGAAGGTGTGAAGTTGTGAATGTGTGAATGTGTGAAGGTGTGAAGGTGTGAAGGTGTGAATGTGTGAATGTGTGAAGGTGTGAAGGGGTGAATGTGTGAAGGTGTGAAGGTGTGAAGGTGTGAAGGGGTGAATGTGTGAAGGTGTGAAGAGGTGAATATTCCATGCACATTCACGCTGCTTAGCCTATTGCTGTTTCCTTGATGCTGCCCTCAGCATAAGACAATGAAACTGGACACCCCCTCAATGGGGTAAAGGAAGAACAGCAGCCTTATTATTACTACTGCTGAACAGCGTTATTATTATATTGCCTATGTTCCAGGACGTTGAGACATTGAGGAATCCACTTAATGTACAATGGATACTATATTGAAATGTCATTGCAGAACTGTTGAAGATACTTGTTTCTAAACTTTGAAGATGAGGCTTGTTGAAGATACAGCACATTGTGTCTCTATGGGCTAAACTGTTGAAGATACAGCACATTGTGTCCCTATGGGCTAAACTGTTGAAGATACAGCACATTGTGTCCCTATGGGCTAAACTGTTGAAGATACAGCACATTGTGTCCCTATGGGCTAAACTGTTGAAGATACAGCACATTGTATCCCTATGGGCTAAACTGTTGAAGATACAGCACATTGTGTCCCTATGGGCTAAACTGTTGAAGATACAGCACATTGTGTCTCTATGGGCTAAACTGTTGAAGATACAGCACATTGTATCCCTATGGGCTAAACTGTTGAAGATACAGCACATTGTGTCCCTATGGGCTAAACTGTTGAAGATACAGCACATTGTGTCCCTATGGGCTAAACTGTTGAAGATACAGCACATTGTGTCCCTATGGGCTAAACTGTTGAAGATACAGCACATTGTGTCCCTATGGGCTAAACTGTTGAAGATACAGCACATTGTGTCTCTATGGGCTAAACTGTTGAAGATACAGCACATTGTATCCCTATGGGCTAAACTGTTGAAGATACAGCACATTGTGTCCCTATGGGCTAAACTGTTGAAGATACAGCACATTGTGTCCCTATGGGCTAAACTGTTGAAGATACAGCACATTGTGTCCCTATGGGCTAAACTGTTGAAGATACAGCACATTGTGTCAGCACATATGGGCTAAACTGTTGAAGATACAGCACATTGTGTCCCTATGGGCTAAACTGTTGAAGATACAGCACATTGTGTCCCTATGGGCTAAACTGTTGAAGATACAGCACATTGTGTCCCTATGGGCTAAACTGTTGAAGATACAGCACATTGTGTCCCTATGGGCTAAACTGTTGAAGATACAGCACATTGTGTCCCTATGGGCTAAACTGTTGAAGATACAGCACATTGTATCCCTATGGGCAAACTGTTGAAGATACAGCACATTGTGTCCCTATGGGCTAAACTGTTGAAGATACAGCACATTGTGTCCCTATGGGCTAAACTGTTGAAGATACAGCACATTGTGTCCCTATGGGCTAAACTGTTGAAGATACAGCACATTGTGTCTCTATGGGCTAAACTGTTGAAGATACAGCACATTGTATCCCTATGGGCTAAACTGTTGAAGATACAGCACATTGTGTCCCTATGGGCTAAACTGTTGAAGATACAGCACATTGTGTCCTATGGGCTAAACTGTTGAAGATACAGCACATTGTATCCCTATGGGCTAAACTGTTGAAAGATACAGCACATTGTGTCCCTATGGGCTAAACTGTTGAAGATACAGCACATTGTGTCCCTATGGGCTAAACTGTTGAAGATACAGCACATTGTGTCCCTATGGGCTAAACTGTTGAAGATACAGCACATTGTATCCCTATGGGCTAAACTGTTCAGGCTAGATGGCCAGTCTAATAAGCAATACGGCAGGGTAGCCTAGTGGTTAGAGCGTTGGACTAGTAACTGGACGGTTGCAAGTTCAAACCCCCGAGCTGACAAGGTACAAATCTGTCATTCTGCCCCTGAACAGGCAGTTAACCCACTGTTCCCAGGCCGTCATTGAAAATAAGAATTGGTTCTTAACTGACTTGCCTAGTTAAATAAAGGTTAAAAAAAATTAAAAAAATACGACACAATTCTTATTCATTCTCTTCCTGTTGATGGCTGCCCCACATTGTTAACAATGTTTCTCCCATGGAGAACTTGGCCTACAGGCCATGATTCATTATTCTGAAGGTCTAGACTGTAGACTGATCTAGACTGTAGACTGGTCTATGGGTTGAGTCACTGATGTGATCTTCCTGTCTGGGTTGACACCCCCCCTTGGGTTGTGCCGTGGCAGAGATCTTTGTGGGCTATACTTGGCCTTGTCTCAGGATGGTAAGTTGGTGGCTGAAGATATCCCTCTAGTGGTGTGGGGGCTGTGCTTTGACAAAGTGGGTGGGGTTATATCCTTCCTGTTTGGCCCTGTCTGGGGGTGTCCTCGCATGGGCCACAGTGTCTCCTGACCCCTCCTGTCTCAGCCTCCAGTATTTATGCTGCAGTAGTTTATGTGTCGGGGGGCTAGGGTCAGTTTGTTATATCTGGAGTACTTCTCCTGTCCTATTCGGTGTCCTGTGTGAAATTAAGTGTGCTCTCTCTAATTCTCTCTTTCTCTCTTTCTTTCCTTCTCTCTCTCGGAGGACCTGAGCCCTAGGACCATGCCTCAGAACTACCTGACATGATGACTCCTTGCTGTCCCCAGTCCACCTGGTCGTGCTGCTGCTCCAGTTTCAACTGCTCTGCATGCGGCTATGGGACCCTGACCTGTTCACCGGATGTCCTCAAGGTTCCATTTTAGGACCACTATTGTTTCACTATATATTTTACCTCTTGGTGATATCATTTGGAAACATAATGTTAACTTTCACTGCTATGTGGATGACACACAGCTGTACATTTCGATGAAACATGGTGAAGCCCCAAATTTGCTCCTACCTATATTTCCGATTTGGTCCTGCCGTACATACCTACATGTACACTACGGTCACAAGACGCATGCCTCCTAATTGTCCCTATAATTTCTATGCAAACAGCTGGAGCCAGGGCTTTCTCCTTATTGTCCATTTTTATGGAATGATCTGCCTACCCATGTGAGAGACGTAGACTCGGTCTCAACCTTGAAGTCTTTATTGAAGACTCGTCTCTTCAGTAGGTCCTATGATTGAGTGTTGCCTGGCCCAGGAGTGTGAAGGTGAACGGAAAGGCTCTGGAGCGACGAACCGCCCTTGCTGTCTCTGCCGGTTCCCCTCTCTCCACTGGGATTCTCTGCCTCTAACCGTACAACAGGGGCAGAGTCACTGGCTTACAAGGGCTCTTCCATACATTAAGGGAACATTTCAACATTTTCTGTATGGTTAGTGAGAAAGTCCATATTGCAAATGTACCGTCCATTACTAGACGTCCGAAAACATTTGTTAAATTCGGGGACGGCGTCGGGCCGAGCGGCAGGGCCAGACCTACCGGGAAGTCATCAAATGAACTTTGTCGGACATTCGGTTTTCGTTTTATAAAATAATCAAATTTTGGTCATTTTTCCGCTATCCCGGAAAATCCCACAAGAGGGCATAAGCAATCATACTGCAATTTGACAAAACATCACGAATCACGACGGGCCTTATCTCGAAAACTGAAAATATTTCGAAGCCGAAACTTGGTGAGCATAGGTTTGGCATAATGGGCAGTTGGCCCCGAACAACATGGCCTCAAAGGTTTTTGAGTTATGGCCATTTTTCTGGGATTAAAGGTCCAAAATGAAAATAGAAAAATTCTTTTTTCACTTCACGTCAAAGTCAAGGAGCCTCCGGTGTCAATAACAAAAAAATCTGCCATTTATCTATCGTCATTTAAGAGATAATCGTACAATGACAGATTTGTGATGTTCAAATATAGGTGTTTTTTTTTCAACAGTTACAGATCCAGTTGCAGGGTGTTCATACGAATATTTTTAAAGTGTGCTGCGGAGCACTGCGAGATTTCTGTGATTTTCTATGATTTTCTGAAATAACACACACTCACTAAACCCTCCGTAAATAACTCAGTTCTTAACGTAAAGACTTAAAACTCAGGATTCTGTAAAGGCATATCCCAATGAGGATATGAATTTATTTATAGCTTCCTGTGCCAACAGGAAGTGCCTTAAATGGTGTCATAGTGGCTGTATCCAAGGGTTAAAAAGGTCAGATCTTTTCAAAACTTCATATGTGTGATTAGGCAACCCTCCTGAACTGTAAAATCAGTCATTTCTCCCAACAGATGTCAAAGAAAAGCTCTCACACACACACACAGCAAGGATGGAGTGACAAAGCGCAGTGTTTAAAGACACAGAGAGCAGGCAATGGCATAAACATAATCCCAAGGCCGTGCCGAGTTCAACGAGATATCCCGCATGACCGTAGCTCGCTCGGTCTAAGCGCAGCAACCATTAGAAAAGTAGGCCCAAAATGAAGCCTGCACAACAACGTCATTTGATTTTGGGTGACAGCGGTGGAACCGTTAGGTTTAGAAGGACAATTCAAACACAGGAATGTTCCTAAGGTCCTCCCGATCTGTGCAAGCCTAACCTTGACCGTGTGGCATTAACCCTTCACAGTTAAAAGAAGGTGTTTACATCAAACAGTTTGCATTGACTTCTCTCCCCATAGGAATACATTGCCTGCTCCTCTAAATTCAACCTGAGGCCTATGTGGGTTATGAATGCCTTATGAACCTGTCTTTGATGACAGTCCATCAGGACACTATGAGGTCTACCTGTGTCGATTCTAAACTTCCTGGACCAACCGGAAGTGCTTAAAATCACCCTAAAAGTGTATATCCATACCCTGCCTGCAATTTGATAGACATAGTGCATTGAACCCTGTGTAGATCAGTCAATTCTTAACGTAAAGACTTAAAACTCAGGATTCTGTAAAAGCATACCCCAATGAGGATATGTGTGGACTTATAGCTTCCTGTGCCAACCGGAAGTGCCATAATTGGTGTCTCAGGGGCTGTTTGGAAGGGTTAAAAAAATCAGATCTGTCCAAAACTTCATATGTGTGATTAGGCAACCCCCATGAACTGTAAATCAGTCATTTTTCCCATAAAAATTCAAAGGAAAACTAAATCACACAGATACACAACTTGGATGGAGGGACGTATTGGGGTGCGTAGAGACTGACATTGCCTCCAATAGTTAGCTTTGTTCGAGCTAAAAAAGAACCGTCAGACCTAGAGTTCCGAAACTTTAGAAACCTGTTCTAGACCTCAGGTCGATAGTGCGTGGTGAGTTAGGTGGCTCTAGGAGGTTCTCGGACCGAGAAACAGCCTCGTACACTTGCAATGACTTTAATTCATTTTGACCATTACGAAAATGGCGACATTTAGAAAAGTCTCAGAGACACAAGACTAGGTGCATTGAAACCGGCTCGGCCCATAGAGACGGACCCCAACGTTTCTGGCAGATAGCTCATTCAAGGACCCCGTAGCAAGTCATGGAAAAAAAGTGGATTTCCAGCACCAATTAGGGTTTTACTCGGGCACCGAAGGACCTATCGAGCCGAAACTCGGGATTCGGGGTCGCCTCACATAGGACTACACATAATGTCCGAACTGGACCCGCAGCTAGAACGTAACTATGTGTTTTACGTTTTTATTATGTTTTAAACTAATTGCGCTGTGAATTATGGGCCTGCTCTGACATATGTGATTGTTGGCTTCTAAATGAGTTGGAAAAAGTGGGTTTGGTGTCAATTGGTATCAGTTTGGTATCTAATTGACTGATGGACACTGACTTGCTAGTTGACTTTTGTTAATTTGCAATATGTTTAAGCGGAGAGGGACCATCACCAAAATGGCATTCTGAAATCAACACAAAAAATGGCATCACCATAGTGTCCAGACTGTGCCAAGTTCAGCGAGACGCCCCGCTTGACCGTAGCTCGCTCGGTCTGAGCGCAGCGACCATGAGAAAAGTAGGCCCAAAATGAAGCCTGCACCACAATGTCATTTGATTTTGGGTGACAGCGGCGGAACCGTTAGGTTTAGAAGGACAATTCAAACACAGGACTGTTCCTAAGGTCCTCCCAATCTGTGCAAGCCTAACCTTGACCGTGTGGCATTAACCCTTCACAGTTAAAAGAAGGTGTTTACATAAAAACAGTTTGCATTGACTTCTCTCCCCATAGGAATACATTGCCTGCTCCCCTAAATTCAACCTGGAGCCTATATGGGTTATGAATGCCTTATGAACCTGTCTTCGGTACCAGTCCATCAGGCCACTATGAGGTCTACCTGTTTCGATTCTAAGCTTCCTGGACCAAACGGAAGTGGTTAAAATCGCCCTAAAAGTGTATACCCATACCCTGCCTGCAGTTTGATAGACATAGTGCATTCAACCCTGTGTAAATCAGTCAGTTTTTATGGTAAAGACTTAAACCTCAGGATTCTGTAATAGAATACTCCAATGAGGATGTGTGTTGAGTTATAGCTTCCTGTGCCAACCGGAAGTGCCATAATTGGTGTCTCATGGGCTGTTTCGAGGGGTTAAAAAAATCAGATCTTTCCAAAACTTCATATGTGTGATTAGGCAACCCCCATGAACTGTAAATCAGTCGTTTTTCCATAAAAATTCAAAGGAAAACTAAATCACACACACACACAGCTTGGAAGTAGGGACCCATTGGGGTGCGTAGAGACATACACTCCCTGCATTAGTTAACCTTGTTGGAACTTTTAAAGAACCGTCAGACCTAGAGTTCCGAAACTTTAGAATCCTGTTCTAGACCTCAGGTCGATAGTGCGTGGTGAGTTACGGCGCTCTAGAAGGTTCTCGGACCGAGAAACAGCCTCGTACATTTGCAATGACTTCAATTCATTTTGACCATTACGAAAATGGCGACATTTAGAAATGTCCCAGAGTCACAAGACTAGGTGCATTGTGACCGTCTCGGCCCATAGAGACAGAACCCAACGTTTCTGTCCGATAGCTCATTCAAGGACCACGTAGCAAGTAATTGAAAAAAGTGGATTTTTTGGCACCAATTAGGGTTTTACTCGGACACCAAATGACCTATCGAGCCGAAACTTGGGTTTCGGGGTTGCCTCAGCTAGGCCTACACATAACACAAGAAATGGATCCGCAGCTAGAACGTAACTAAGTGTTTTATGTTTTTTTTATGGTTTGAACCGAAGGCGTTGTGAATTTTGGGCCAGCTCTGAAGTATGTGATACTTGGCTCCTAAACGAGTTGGGAAAAGTGGGTTTGGTGTCAGTTTGTATTTGACTGATGGACGGTGACTTGCTGGTGACTCTTGTCCATTTGCAATATGTTTAAATGGTGAGGTACCATCACCAAAAGTGACATTCTGAAATCAACCCTAACAAGCGATGGAGAGGTACCAGAATCACTGCCCAGCCATCCCGAGTTCATCGGGACAGTAAATTTTGCATTCCTGCACGATTTTCAGTGACTTTGCAAAAGTGAGAAAACATTTGCAATATGTTTTAACAGTGAGGTACCATCACCAAAAGTGACATTCTGAAATCAACCCTAACGAGCGATGGAGAGGTACCAGAATCACTGCCCAGCCATCCCAAGTTCATCGGGCCAGTCAATTTGGCATTCCTGCACGATTTTTATTGCATGACAAATTCGTGATGGTGAATGCCCAGTTAACCATCTTGCAAATGCACAGTGACTTTGCAAAAGTGAGAAAACATAAACAAATGGACATGATGAAATCAACACCACGAGTGATTGAAAGGAACAACAATCACTCTCTGGCCATCCCGAGTTCATCAGGCCAGTCAATTTTGCATTTCTGCAGGATTTTTGAGCATGTCAAATTTCTTATGACATTTGGCCCCCACAAAACATATGCCTTATGCACAAGTAAAAAAATAAAATAAAAATTATGATAATAAAATATGACTAAAGTATGTTGATACAGTTCTTATACGTGTGTAATTGACAGAAAATTCTAAAGAATTTCGAAAAACGGTCCAGAAAGCACTTTTTTAGGGGTGTGTGAAGTTTTTTATGAAATTTTGCAATTATTGACTTTTGACTTCTGACTTCCTATGAAATCATCTTGCAAATGGAGAAAACATATGCAATAATGCGCAAGTAAAAAAAATAAAAAATTATGATAATAAAATTGGACAAAAGTATATTCATACAGTTCTTACACAATGGACAAAAAAAAGCGAAAGAATTTCGAAAAACGGTCCAGAAAGCACTTTTTTAAGGGGTGATAAGTTTTTGACAAAAAATTCATTTTTTCAAAATTTGGCTTTTGGATGTTGACTTGGGGTCCATTTCCTATATGAAATACCACGGTGGAGCGCACACGCCACCTGTTGGATTTTTAAAGTGTTACAACTGGCAATTGCCATATGGCATTTGCAAAACATTTTGCATGAATCAACACCGATTTGGGTGGTATTGTCCATCGTGTACATGGTTTGTACTATGCCAATGGTTTCCCATTCATTTTTGTCAATTTCAGGGGGGTATTCCCATACATGCCGTCCCCAGGAGGGGTGCGTTACTTGAGTGGGTTGAGTAACTGACGTGATCATCCCGTCTGGGTTGCCCCCCCCCTTCTTGGGTTGTGCCGTGGGGGAGATCTTTGTGGGCTATACTCGGCCTTGACTCAGGATGGTAAGTTGGTGGTCGGAGATATCCCTCTCTAGTGGTGTGGGGGCTGTGCTTTGGCAAAGTGGGTGGGGTTATATCCTGCCTGTTTGGCCGTGTTTGTGGGTATCATCGGATGGTTTCATCGCCACGGTCTCTCCCGACCCCTCCTTTCTCAGCCTCCAGTTTTTATGCTGCAGTAGTTTATGTGTCGGGGGGCTAGGGCCAGTCTGTTATATCTGGAGTATTTCTCCTGTCTTATCCTGTGTCCTGTGTGAATTTAAGTATGCTCTCTCTAATTCTCTCTCTTTTTCTCTCTCTCTTTCTCTCTCTCAGAAGACTTGAGCCCTAGGACCATGCCTCAGGACTACCTGACATGATGACTCCTTGCTGTCCCCAGTCCACCTGGTCGTGCTGCTGCTCCAGTTTCAACTGCTCTGCATGCGGCTATGGGACCCTGACCTGTACGCTGGATGTGCTATCTGTCCCAGACCTGCTGTTTTCAACTCTCTAGAGATAGCAGGAACAGTAGAGATGCTATAAATGATCGGCTATGAAAAGAGATACTCTCAATGATTGGCTATGAAAAGCCAACTGACATTTACTCCTGAGGTGCTGACCTGTTGCACACTCAACAACCACTGTGATTATTATTATTTGACCATGCTGGTCATTTATGAACATTTGAACATCTTGGCCATGTTCTGTTATAATCTCCACCCGGTACAGCCAGAAGAGGACTGGCCACCCCACATAGCCTGGTTCCTCTCTAGGTTTCTTACATTTACATTACATTTAAGTCATTTAGCAGACGCTCTTATCCAGAGCGACTTAGGTTTTGGCCTTTCTAGGGAGTTTTTCCTAGCCACCGTGCTTCTTTTACTTTTTCTTTTTATTTCACCTTTCATTTAACCAGGTTGGCAAGTCGAGAACAAGTTCTCATTTACAATTGCGACCTGGCCAAGATAAAGCAAAGCAGTTTGACACATACAATGACACAGAGTTACACATGGAGCAAAACAAACATTCAGTCAATAATACAGTAGAAACAAGTCTATATACGATGTGAGCAAGTGAGGTGTGATAAGGGAGGTAAAGGCAAAAAAAGGCCTTGGTGGCAAAGTAAATTCAATATAGCAAATAAAACACTGGAATGGTAGATTTGCAGTGGAAAAATGTGCAAAGTAGAAATACAAATAATGGGGTGCAAAGGAGCTAAATAAATAAAATAAATACAGTAGGGGAAGAGGTAGTTGTTTGGGCTAAATTATAGGTGGGCTATGTACAGGTGCAGTAATCTGTGAGCTGCTCTGACAGCTGGTGCTTAAAGCTAGTGAGGGAGATGAGTGTTTCCAGTTTCAGAGATTTTTGTAGTTCGTTCCACTCATTGGCAGTAGAGAACTGGAAGGAGAGGCGGCCAAAGAAAGATTTGGCTTTGGGGGTGACCAGAGAGATATACCTGCTGGAGCACGTGCTACAGGTGGGTGATGCTGTGGTGACCAGCGAGCTGAGATAAGGGGGCACTTTACCTAGCAGGGTCTTGTAGATGACATGGAGCCAGTGGGTATGAAGCAAGGGCGAGCCAACGAGAACGTACAGGTCGCAATGGTGGGTAGTATATGGGGCTTTGGTGACAAAACGGATGGCACTGTGATAGACTGCATCCAATTTGTTGAGTAGGGTATTGGATTTTGTAAATGACATCGCCGAAGTCAAGGATTGGTTGGATGGTCAGTTTTACAAGGGTATGTTTGGCGGCATGAGTGAAGGAGGCTTTGTTGCAAAATAGGAAGCCAATTCTAGATTTAACTTTGGATTGGAGATGTTTGATGTGGGTCTGGAAGGAGAGTTTACAGTCTAACCAGACACCTAGGTATTTGTAGTTGTCCACGTATTCTAAGTCAGAGCCGTCCAGAGCAGTGATGTTGGACAGGCGGGCAGGTGCAGGCAGCGATCGGTTGAAGAGCATGCATTTAGTTTTACTTGTATTTAAGTGCAATTGGAGGCCACGGAAGGAGAGTTGTATGGCATTTAAGCTTGCCTGAAGGGTTGTTAACACAGTGATCAAAGAAGGGCCAGAAGTATACAGAATGGTGTCGTCTGCATAGAGGTGGATCAGAGACTCACCAGCAGCAAGAGCGAAATTATTGATGTATACAGAGAAGAGAGTCGGTCCAAGAATTGAACCCTGTGGCACCCCCATAGAGACCGCCAGCGGTCCGGACAACAGGCCCTCCAAATTGACACACTGAACTCTATCAGAGAAGTGGTTGGTGAACCAGGCGAGGCAATCATTTGAAAAACCAAGGCTGTCGAGTCTGCCGATGAGGATGTGGTGATTGACAGAGTCAAAGCCTTGGCCAGATCAATGAATACGGCTGCACAGTAATGTTTCTTATTGATGGCGGTTAAGATATCGTTTAGGACCTTGAGCATGGCTAAGGTCCACCCATGACCAGCTCTGAAACCAGATTGCATAGCAGAGAGGGTATGGTGAGATTCGAAATGGTCGGTAATCTGTTTGTTGACTTGGCTTTCGAACACCTTAGAAATTCAGGGTAGGATAAATTTAGGTCTCTAGCAGTTTGGGTCAAGAGTGTCCCCCCCTTTGAAGAGGGGGATGACCGCATCTGCTTTCCAATCTTTGGGAATCTCAGACAACACGAAAGAGTGGTTGAACAGGCTAGTATTAGGGGTGGCAACAATTTCGGCAGATCATTTTAGAAGGGTCCAGATTGTCTATCCTGGCTGATTTGTAGGGGTCCAGAATGTGCAGCTCTTTCAGAACATCAGCTGACTGGATTTGGGAGAAGGAGAAATTGGGAAGGCTTTGGCGAGTTGCTATGTGCAGTTGACCGGGGTAGCCAGGTGGAAAGCATGGCCAGACGTAGAAAAATGCTTATTGAAATTCTCAATTATAGCGGATTTATCTGTGGTGACAGTGTTTCATATCTTCAGTGCAGTGGGCAGATGGGAGGAGGTGCTCTTATTCTCCATGGACTTTACAGTGTCCCAGAACTTTTTTGAGTTTGTGCTGCAGAAAGAAACTTTCTGCTTGAAAAAGCTCGCCTTGGCTTTTCTAACTGCCTGTGTATAATGGTTTCTAGCTTCCCTGAAAAGCTGCATATTACAGGGGCTGTTTGATGCTAATGCAGAACGCCATAGGATGTTTTTGTGTTGGTTAAGGGCAGTCAGGTCTGGGGAGAAACAAGGGCTATATCTGTTCCTGGTTCTAAATTTCTTGAATGGGGCATGCTAATTTAAGATGGTTGGGAAGGCATTTAAAAACAATAACCAGGCATCCTCTACTGACGGGATGCGATCAATATCCTTCCAGGATACCCCGGCCAGGTCAATTAGAAAGGCCTGCTCGCTGAAGTGTTTCCGGGAGCGTTTGACAGTGATGAGTGGAGGTCGTTTGACCTCTGACCAATTACGGATGCAGGCAATGAGGCAGTGATCGCTGAGATCTTGGTTGAAGACAGCAGAGGTGTATTTAGAGGGCAAGTTGGTTAGGATGGTATCTATGAGGGTGCCCGTGTTTAAGGCTTTGGGGAGGTACCTGGTAGGTTAATTGATCATTTGTGTGAGATTGAGGGCATCAAGCTTAGATTGTAGGATGGCTGGGGTGTTAAGCATGTTCCAGTTTAGGTTACCTAGCAGCACAAGCTCTGAAGATAGATGGGGGGCAATCAGTTCACATATGGTGTCCAGAGCACAGCTTGGGGCAGAGGGTGGTCTATAGCAGGCGGCAACGTTGAGAGACTTCTTTGTAGAGAGATGGATTTTTAAAAGTAGAAGTTCAAATCTTTGCAGTAGATTGCAACACCGCCCCTTTGGAAGTTCTATCTTGTCTGAAAATGTTGTAGTTACGGATGAAAATTTCAGAATTTTTGGTGGTCTTCCTAAGCCAGGATTAAGACACAGCTAGAACATCCGGGTTGGCAGAGTGTGCTAAAGTAGTGAATAAAACAAACTTAGGGAGGAGGCTTCTAATGTTAACATGCATGAAACCAAGGCTATTACGGTTACAGAAGTCATCAAAAGAGAGAGCCTGGGGAGTGGAGCTAGACACTGGATGTGAATACAGTGGAGGTAAACCTAGGTATTGAGTGATGATGAGAGAGATATTGTCTCTAGAATCATCATTGAAACCAGGAGATGTCATTGCATGTGTGGGTGGTGGAACTAATAGGTTGGATAAGATATAGTGAGCAGAACTAGATGTCAATAAACACCAACCAGAACAGCAATGGACAAGGCATATTGACATTAAGGAGAGGCATGCTTAGTCAAGTGATCAAATGGGTCCAGTGAGTAGTGAGGTTGGTTGGGGTCACGGCGATTCAGACAGCTAGCCGGGCCATCGGTAGCAAGCTAGCATAGGATGGAGGTCTGTTTTTAGCCACCTCGTGCGTTTCCGTTGGTAGGATTAGTGGGGTTCCGTGTGGTAGAGGGGATCAATCCAATTCGCAAAAAAAAAAAAAAAATAGATATTATAGATATCTAAATAGATGTTATAGAGAAAATAAAAAGAATTGCCCGAATATATCTATTCAGATAGCAGCCGATAAGACAGTCAACGATTAGCGGACCTCAGATGGGCGTTCAGGTAACGTCGCGACGGAGTTGCCAACTGGATAACTCCCTCGGGCAAATAACGTCGGTAGTCCAGTTGTGAAGGTCCCGTGGGGCTCCGCGTTGGCAGTAAAACGGGTCCGGATAGGTGATTGTAGCCCAGGAGTGGCTGATGGAACTCTTCAGCTGGCTAGCTCCAGAATAATTGATGTTTTGCTCCGGGATCGACGTAAGTCGATAGTCACACAGATAGCAGCTCGCTGCGAGATCCAGGTATAAATGTCCAGGGCTTGCGGTTGAAATCCGGGGACATGGAGAGAAAAATAGGTCCGGAATGTTCCGGTCCGAGCCGCGCCGTACAAAACTGGTGATAGATTTTCTAGCTAAAGGACAACTGTTGACCACAAACCGTGATTAGCTGAATACTAACGATTAACCAGTAAAGAAGCTTCTGGCTTGCTTCTGGTTAGCTTCTGGCTAGCTTCTGGTTAGCTTCTGGTTAGCTTCTATGGAGGATTACAGTTTTTTTATTTTTTTATTATAAATTGGTGAGGCGGGTTGCAGGAGAGTGTTTTGAAGTTGAGTTTATGGAAAAGAAAAAAATATATAAAAATATATGCGAAGAAAGTTATAAATATATATATATATATATACGGGACACGACAAGATGGATTTTCTGACTGCTATGCCATCTTGGTGACTAAAATATCTTCTACACCTGCATTGCTTGCTGTTTTGGGTTTTAGGCTGGGTTTATATGTACAGCACTTTGATATATCAGCTGATGTAAGAAGGGCTATATAAATACATTTGATTTGATTATGCTGCACTTTTTGAAGCATTCAGAAGTATTCAAATCCTTTACTCAGTACTTTGTTGTAGCACCTTTGGCAGCGATTACAGCCTTGCGTCTTCTTGGGTATGACGCTACAAGCTTGGCACACCTGTATTTGGTGAGATTCTCCCAAACGTTTCTGCAGATCCTTTCAAGCTCTGTCAGATTAGACGGGGAGAGTTGCTGCACAGTTATTTTCAGGTCTCTCCAGAGATGTTTGATCGGGTTGAATTCCATTCTCTGGCTGGGCCACTCAAGGACATTCAGAGACTTGCCCCGAAGCCACTCCTGCGTTGTCTTGGCTGTGTGCTTAGGGTTGTTATCCTGTTGAAAGGTGAACCCAGCCCCAGTCTGAGGTCCTGAGTGCTCTGGAGCAGGTTTTCATCAATGGTCTCTCTGTACTTTGCTCTGTTCATCTTTGCTTTGATCCTGACTAGTCTCCCAGTCCCTGCCGCTGAAAGACATCCCCACAGCATGATGCTGCCACCACCATTCTTCACCGTAGGGATGGTGCCAGGTTTCGACACAACGTGATGCTTGGCATTCAGGCCAAAGAGTTCAATCTTGGTTTCATCAGAGAATCTTGCGGTGCCTTTTGGCAAACTCCAAGCGGGCTGTCATGTGTCTTTTACTGAGGAGTGGCTTCCGTCTGGCAACTCTACCATAAAGGCCTGATTGTTGGAGTACTGTAGAGATGGTGGTCCTTCTAGAAGGTTCTCTAATATCCACAGAGGAACTCTAGAGCTCTTTCAGAGTGGCCATCGGATTCTTGGTCACCTCCCTTATTGCTCATTTTGGCCAGGCAGCCAGCTCTAGGAAGAGTCTTGGTGGTTCCAAACATCTTCCATTTAAGAATGATGGAGGCCACTGTGTTCTTGGAGATCTTCAATTCTGCAGACTTTTTTTGGTACGTGAAAGAGAGCGTGAGAGAGACAGAGAGAGACATAGTGTAGAGATAGAGAGAGGAACATAGAGAGAGAGAGAGAGATAAGAGAGAGGGGGGAGAGAGAGAGCGAGAGAGAGAGAAAGAGGGCAGAGAGAGAGAGAAAGAGAGAGAGGTAGAGAGAGAGGGGGGGAGGAAGAGAGAAAGAGGGAGTATAGAGAGAGAGGGAGAGAGAGAAAGAAAGAGGGCGCAGCGAGACAGAAAGAGAAGGAGGGCATAGAGAGAGAAAGAAAGAAAGATAGAGGGAGAGAGAAAGAGAAAGAGGGAGAGAGAGGAAGAGAGGGAAAGAGAGGGAGAGAGAGAGAAAGGGGTTCGAGAGAGAGAGAGAGGGAGAGAGAGAAAGTAAGGGGTTTGAGAGAGAGAGAGAGAGAGAGAGAGAGAGAGAGAGAAAGAAAGAAAGAAAGAAAGAAAGGGAGAGAAGGAGAGAGAGAGACAGAGGGGGGAGACAGAGAGAAAGAGAGAGGGGGTTGAGAGAGAGAGCTGCATTTCCTATTACACTGTGACATATATTCAGACCTAAGAGAATATTTATTTCCCAAAATTATAACTCAATGCAAAGAATTGGAAACTATAAAAGATGAAGAAAAAAATCAAATATTTACTGGGTGAAAAGCCAAAATGTGCAATTTTGGCAGCCAAATATGTGTCCTCCTGCCACATCTGAGGGACAGCCAGTGAAAAGTGCAAAGTAATGTCAATAATATTTCCCATATTGTTTTGTTTTGTCTTTCATACAATGTCATGTGTCTTCTCAGTCATGTTGACACCGGTCTACGACCAGGTCATGTGTCTTCTCAGTCATGCTGACACTGGTCTACTACCAGGTCATGTGTATTTGATTTATATTTTTCGATATGTATACTTTGACAATGTAAGTAACAATGAATTTGCCATGTCAATAAAGTCAATTGAATTGAATTGAGAGAGAGAGAGAGAGAGAGAGAGAGAGAGAGAGAGAGAGAGAGAGAGAGAGAGAAAGAAAAAGAGAGAGAGAGAGGGGGAGAGAGAGCAAGTCGGAGAAAGAAAGAGAGAGAGAGTGGGAGAGAGAGCAAGTTGGAGAAAGAAAGAGAGAGAGAGTGGGAGAGAGAGCAAGTTGGAGAAAGAAAGAGAGAGAGAGATGGGGAGAGAGAGAGCAAGTCGGAGAAGGGGAGAGAGAGAGAGAGAAGGGGAGAGAGAGAGAGAGAGAGAGAGAGAGGGGGAGGAGAGAGCAAGTCGGAGAAAGAAAGAGAGAGAGAGATGGGGAGAGAGAGAGCAAGTCGGAGAAAGAAAGAAAGAGAGATGGGGAGAGAGAGAGCAAGTCGGAGAAAGAAAGAAAGAGAGAGAGATGGGGAGAGAGAGAGAGAGAGATGGGGAGAGAGAGCAAGTCGGAGAAAGAAAGAGAGAGAGAGAGATGGGGAGAGAGAGAGAGAGAGAGATGGGGAGAGAGAGAGAGAGAGATGGGGAGAGAGAGAGAGAGAGATGGGGAGAGAGAGAGAGATGGGGAGAGAGAGAGAGATGGGGAGAGAGAGAGAGAGAGAGATGGGGAGAGAGA
>NC_088230.1:41407589-41432589 GCF_036934945.1 Oncorhynchus masou masou | reverse complement strand
CAGAGAACTGGAAGGAAAGGCGGCCAAATGAAGTTTTGGCTTTGGGGGTGACCAGTGCAATGTACCTGCTGGAGCACATGCTACGGGTGGATGTTGCTATGGTGACCATTGAGTTGAGATAAGGTGGGGATTTACCTAGAAAAGGCGTATAGATGACTTGGAGCCAGGGGGTTGGCTGGCCCCTATGTAGTGAGGGCCAGACAACGAGAGCATAGAGGTCGCAATGGTGGGTATTATATGGGGCTTTGGTGACAAAACAGATGGCACTGTCATAGACTACATCCAGTTTGCTGAGTAGAGTGTTGGGGGCAATTTTGTAAATTACATCGCCAAAGTAACGGATAGGTAGGACAGTCTGTTTTACAGGCCCACCAATTTGACACACTGAACTCTATTTGAGAAGTAGTTGGTGAACCAGGTGAGTCAGTCATTTGACAGGCACGGCTATTGAGTCTCCCGATAGGAATTTGATTGACAGAGTATTAGCAGGGTCGATGAACCGTGCACAGTAGTAGTTTAATGCCAGTTGGATATCGGGAGGGCCTGCGCTGCAGCAATCAGTTGAAGAGCATGCATTTAGTTTTATAAGCATTTAAAAGATAGTTTAGGCCACGGAAGGAGTGTTGTATAACAGTTGGAAGCTCGTTTGGAGGTTTGTTAGCAAGGGTCCAAAGATGGGCCAAATTTGGGGATAAGAATGGTGTCGTCTGCATAGAGGTGAATCAGAGAATAATAGGGGTTTTATTTATTTTGAGGATTTATTTTATTTCACCTTTATTTAACCAGAGGCTAGTTGAGAACTTGCCCAGCTTTATTTGTGACCTGGATCCAGATTTTTGCAGCTCTTTCAGAACACAGCTGTTTCAGAGTTACACAAGGGAAGTAAACAATTAACAAGTGTTAATTTTAGAAAAAACCAGGTTCTATATACAATGTGTTGCAAAATGCTGATTGAAATGATCGATCAATTACAATCGTAGATTAACAGTGTTTGATAAATGGGCTCATGTACAGGTAGTGTGGAGGTGTGCAAAACTAAAGAGCAGAAACTCCAGGTGGAATAAATAAAAAGTGTGGGGATGAACTAAAGACTTTAGGTGAAAATGGGTCATACCAGTGCTATTTACCAGTAGATTTTACAGTCTGGGAACACTCGGTTGGATGTCATACCAGTGGAGGTAGACCAAACTAAAGACTTTAAGTCTGGGAACACTCCAGGGCTTGATGTCATACCAGTGGAGGTAGACCAAACTAAAGACTTTAAGTCTGGGAACACTCCAGGGTGTTGATGTCAAACCAGTGGAGGTAGAACAAACTAAAGACACCTGCTGGGAACACTCCAGGGATGGATGTCATACCAGTGAACTGAGACCAAACTAAAGACTTTAAGTCTGGGAACACTTGTAGGGACCTGGTCATACCAGTGGAGGTCCAAACTAAAGACTTTAAGTCTGGGAACACTCCAGGGCATTGATGTCATACCAGTGGTAGACCAAACTAAAGACTTTAAGTGGGAACACTCCAGGATGGATGTCATACCAGTGGAGGTAGACCAAACTAAAGTTTAAGTCTGAGAACACTCCAGGGCTGGATGTCATACCAGTGGAGGTAGACAAACTAAAGACTTTAAGTCTGGGAACAGTCAGTTTTACTAGGGTAAGCAGTGGAGGTAGACCAGCGTGAGTGAACACAGGCTTTGTTACGGAATAAACACTTTAAGTCTGACTCTTGGGCTTTGGATGTCATACCAGTGGAGATGTTTGACCAAACTAAAGACTTTAAGTCTGGGAACACTCCAGGGTTTGATGTCATACCAGTAGGTGTCCACTAAAGACTTTAAGTCTGGGAACCATCCAGGGCTGGATGTCATACCGGGCAGTGGAGGTGACCAAACTAAAGACAATAAGTCTGGGAACATCCAGGGTTTGATGTCATACCAGTGGAGGTTGGAGACCAAACTAAAGACTTTAAGTCTGGGAACAGTCCAGGAGGTTGATGTCATACCAGTGGAGGTAGACCAAACTAAAGAATGGTTAAGTCTGGGAACAGTCCAGGGTTTGATGTCATACCAGTGGAGGTAGCCCGCAACTAAAGACTTTAAGTCTGGGAACATCAGGGTTTGATGTCATACCAGTGGAGGTAGACCAAACTAAAGACTTTAAGTCTGGGAACACCCCAGGGTTTGATGTCATACCAGTGGAGGTAGACCAAACTAAAGATTTAAGTCTGGGAACACTGAACTCTGTCTGCAAAGTAATTGATGAACCAGTGGAGGTAGACCAAACTAAAGACTACTGAGTCTGGGAACAGTCCAGGGTTTGATGTCATGACCAGTGGAGGTCGACCAAACTAAAGACATCAGTCTGATTTTTAACAGTCCAGGGTTTGATGTCATACCAGTGGAGTTTGACCAAACTAAAGACTTTAAGTCTGGGAACTCCCAGGGTCCGATGTCATACCAGTGGATTTGACCAAACTAAAGACTTTAAGTGGGAAGTCCAGGGCTGGATGTCATACCAGTGGAGTCATTTGAACTAAAGCTTTAAGTCTGGGAACACTCCAGGGCTGGATGTCATACCAGTGGAGGTAGACCAAACTAAAGACTTTAAGTCTGGGAACACTACAGGGCTGGATGTCATACCAGTGGAGGTAGACCAAACTAAAGACTTTAAGTCTGGGAACACTCCAGGGCTGGATGTCATACCAGTGGAGGTAGACCAAACTAAAGACTTTAAGTCTGGGAACACTCTGGCTGGATGTCATACCAGTGGAGGTAGACCAAACTAAAGACTTTAGTCTGGGAGGGCAGGATGGATAGGGTGTGGGATGTCATACCAGTGGAGGTAGACCAAACTAAAGACTTTAATCTTTGGGAACACTCAGGGTTTGATGTCATACCAGTGGAGGTATACCAAACTAAAGACTAGGGGTTGCAACAATTTTGAGGATAATTTTAGAAATACCAACAGATTGTCTTGCCCAGCTGATTTGATGTCATACCAGTGGAGGTAGACCAAACTAAAGACTTTAAGTCTGGGAACACTCCAGGGCTGTTTGGCATACCAGTGAAGGTAGACCAAACTAAAGACTTTAAGTCTGGGAACACTCCAGGGTTGGATGTCATACCAGTGGAGGTAGACCAAACTAAAGACTTTAAGTCTGGGAACACTCCAGGGTTTATTGTCATACCAGTGGAGGTAGACCAAACGTAAAGACTTTAAGTCTTGAACACTCTAGGGCTGGATGTCATACCAGTGGAGGTATAACAAACTAAAGACTTTAAGTCTGGGAACACTCCAGGGTTTGATATCATACCAGTGGAGGTAGACCAAACTAAAGACTTTAAGTCTGGGAACAGTCCAGGGCTGGATGTCATACCAGTGGAGGTAGACCAAACTAAAGACTTTAAGTCTGGGAACACTCCAGGGCTGGATGTCATACCAGTGGAGGTAGACCAAACTAAAGACTTTAAGTCTGGGAACAGTCCAGGGCTTGATGTCATACCAGTGGAGGTAGACCAAACTAAAGACTTTAAGTCTGGGAACACTCCAGGGCTTGATGTCATACCAGTGGAGGTAGACCAAACTAAAGACTTTAAGTCTGGGAACACTCCAGGGTTGGATGTCATACCAGTGGAGGTAGACCAAACTAAAGACTTTAAGTCTGGGAACAGTCCAGGGTTTGATGTCATACCAGTGGAGGTAGACCAAACTAAAGACTTTAAGTCTGGGAACACTCCAGGGCTGGATGTCATACCAGTGGAGGTAGACCAAACTAAAGACTTTAAGTCTGGGAACAGTCCAGGGTTGGATGTCATACCAGTGGAGGTTGACCAAACTAAAGACTTTAAGTCTGGGAACAGTCCAGGGTTTGATGTCATACCAGTGGAGGTAGACCAAACTAAAGACTTTAAGTCTGGGAACACTCCAGGGCTGGATGTCATACCAGTGGAGTTAGACCAAACTAAAGACTTTAAGTCTGGGAACAGTCCAGGGTTTGATGTCATACCAGTGGAGGTATAACAAACTAAAGACTTTAAGTCTGGGAACAGTCCAGGGTTTGATGTCATACCAGTGGAGGTTGACCAAACTAAAGACTTTAAGTCTGGGAACAGTCCAGGGTTTGATGTCATACCAGTGGAGTTAGACCAAACTAAAGACTTTAAGTCTGGGAACAGTCCAGGGTTTGATGTCATACCAGTGGAGGTAGACCAAACTAAAGACTTTAAGTCTGGGAACAGTCCAGGGCTTGATGTCATACCAGTGGAGGTAGACCAAACTAAAGACTTTAAGTCTGGGAACAGTCCAGGGTTTGATGTCATACCAGTGGAGGTAGACCAAACTAAAGACTTTAAGTCTGGGAACAGTCCAGGGTTTGATGTCATACCAGTGGAGATATAACAAACCTTTTTTGATATATTCAGAGGACATTTATTAGCATATTTGAACCACTCCTATTTAAATGGCAGATTATCAGACAGTCAACAAGAAGGTCTGATTTCATTATTACTGATTACTGATCCAAGTGGTATATATAAAGATACAGTCCATTTATAAAAATGGAGGCCCCTTACACTCAATATTATTCATCCTAATCAGACAGGTTTTTACATGGAGAGTATAAGACAAGTACTGAAAACAATAGAATACTTTGAAAAATCTGGGAAACCAGGCCTGGTATTCATAGCTGACTTTGAAAAGGCATTTGATGAAGTAGGACTGGAGTTTATATATAAATGCCTGGAGTATAGCAGTTTTGGAGAATCTCTTATAAAATTAGTTAAAGTAATGTATAGAAACCCTAGGTGTAAAATAGTAAATAATGGCTACATCTCAGAATGTTTTAAACTGTCAAGAGGAGTAAAACAAGGTTGTTATTATTGCCATCGAAATGTTAGCTGTTAAAATTAGATCCAACAATAAAATTAAGGGATTAGAAATCCGTGTCTTAAAAACGAAGGTGTCATTGTACGCTGATGATTCATGTTTTCTTTTAAAACCACAATTAGAATCTCTCCACGGCCTCATAGAGGACTTAGATACCTTTGCTATCCTCTCTGGATTAAAGCCAAATTATGAAAATACGTATTGGATCACAAAAAATACTACTTTTACTTCACTGTGTAGTTTACCAATTAAATGGTCTGACGGGGATGTGGACACACTCAGTATACAAATCCCAAAAGAAAGAAATCATCTCACTGCATTTTAATAGAAAGTTAACAAAAATAGATAAAATCTTGTTACCATGGAAAGAAAAGTACCTTTCTATTTGTGGAAAAACCACCCTGATTAACTCTTCAGTCATGTCCCAGTTTACCCTCTTTAGTCATTCCCAGTTTACCCTGATTAACTCTTTAGTCATATCCCAGTTTACCCTGATTAACTCTTTAGTCATATCCCAGTTTACCCTGATTAACTCTTTAGTCATATCCCAGTTTACCCTGATTAACTCTTTAGTCATATCCCAGTTTACAGTTTACCCATGATTAACTCTTTAGTCATATCCCAGTTTACCCTGATCATATCCCATGTTACCCTGATAAACTTTAGTCATATCCCAGTTTACTCTTTAGTCATATCCCAGTTTACCCTGATTAACTCTTTAGTCATATTTTCCCTGATTAACTCTTCAGTCATTACCCTGATTAACTATAGTCATTCACAGTTTAGTTATGTCCCAGTTTACCCTGATTAACTCTTTAGTCATATCCCAGTTTAACCTGATTAACTCTTTAGTCATATCCCAGTTTACCCTGATTAACTCTTTAGTCATATCCCAGTTTACCCTGATTAACTCTTTAGTCATATCCCAGTTTAACCCTTTATTCATATCCCAGTTTACTTTAACTCATATCCCAGTTTACCCTGATAAACTTTTAGTCATATCCCAGTTTACCCTGATTAGTGCTTTAGTCATATCCCAGTTCATCTATTTGTTTATGGCCTTGCCTACACCTAGCGACCTGCTTTTTAAATTGTATGAGAGAAAAATATTTAATTTTATTTGGAATGGCAAGTCAGACAAAATGACCTTACCTTCATTATAGACTAAAATGGTGATAAATAAAAGAATATGCCAGTTTCATTTAAGGACCAAAAAATGGCCAGCTCTGCCATATAGATTGGAAAGTAGTTGGGAAGAGATTTTCGATGTACCGACTCTTATGGCTGTAAGGGCGAGAAGCAAGTACTGGGAGTGAACATTTAATGGACAATAGAAAAGAAACAAACAAGGACAGCGGGTGGACAGGGGAAAAGTAAAGACATCAACGCGAGGAACAAACTGAGGACCAATATAGAGTTGCAATCAACAAAATAAAGGAGTCCAGGTGAGTCCAATGAGCGCTGATGTGCCTAATGATGGGAGACGGGGAAGTAGTGACAATGGGAGCAGTAGTGACAATGGGAGCAGTAGGGAGCAGTGACAATGGGAGCAGTAGTGGGGAGCAGTAGTGGGAGCAATGGGAGCAGTAGTGACAATGGGAGCAGTAGTGACAATGGGAGCAGTAGTGACAATGGGAGCAGTAGTGACAATGGGAGCAGTAGTGGGAGCAGTAGTGACAATGGGAGCAGTAGTGGGAGCAGTAGTGACAATGGGAGCAGTAGTGGGAGCAGTAGTGACAATGGGAGCAGTAGTGGGAGCAGTAGTGACAATGGGAGCAGTAGTGACAATGGGAGCAGTAGTGGGAGCAGTAGTGACAATGGGAGCAGTAGTGACAATGGGAGCAGTAGTGGGAGCAGTAGTGACAATGGGAGCAGTAGTGGGAGCAGTAGTGGGAGCAGTAGTGGGAGCAGTAGTGACAGTAGTGACAATGGGAGCAGTAGTGACAATGGGAGCAGTAGTGACAATGGGAGCAGTAGTGAGCAGTAGTGGGAGCAGTAGTGGGAGCAGTAGTGGGAGCAGTAGTGGGAGCAGTAGTGACAATGGGAGCAGTAGTGGGAGCAGTAGTGGGAGCAGTAGTGGGAGCAGTAGTGACAATGGGAGCAGTAGTGGGAGCAGTAGTGGGAGCAGTAGTGACAATGGGAGCAGTAGTGGGAGCAGTAGTGAGGGAAGTAGTGGGAGCAGTAGTGGGAGCAGTAGTGACAATGGGAGCAGTAGTGGGAGCAGTAGTGACAATGGGAGCAGTAGTGGGAGCAGTAGTGGGAGCAGTAGTGGGAGCAGTAATGACAATGGTACATGGTTTATGAACTGATATTCAAATCGACGCCGGATTCAAAACTTTCCATTTAAATTATTATACAATGTTTTTGCAACCAATAGAATATTATATATAGACACCCACCCCAGCTCTGCAAATTTTGCTGCGAAGTGACCGAGTCATGAGGTCATTTATTTTGGTACTGTCCACATCTAGCTTGTCTTTGGTCAGGTCCAGGAATGGCTGAAGAATTGCAAGATTTACCTGGAGCTAACCCTGCAGATACCACTACTAGGTGATCTGAAAAGTCGGAGTCAATTGATCAATAATATAATAATAGGGTTAGGGGAGGGGCGGGAGGGTTAGGGGAGGGTTAGGGGGAGGGGTGGTAGGGTTAGGGGAGGTGTGGTAGGGTTTGGGGAGGGGCGGGAGGTTAGGGGAGGGGCGGGAGGGTTAGGGGGAGGGGTGGTAGGGTTAGGGGAGGTGTGGTAGGGTTTGGGGAGGGGCGGGAGGGTTAGGGGAGGGGTGGTAGGGTTAGGGGAGGGGTGGTAGGGTTAGGGGAGGTGGGTAGGGTTTGGGGAGGGGGGGAGGGTTAGGGGAGGGGGTTAGGGGGAGGGGTGGGAGGGTTAGGGGTTAGGGTTAGGGTTAGGGGGGTGGGAGGGTTAGGGTTAGGGGAGGGTGGGAGGGTTAGGGGGGTGGGAGGGTTAGGGTTAGGGGAGGGGAGGGTTAAGGGTGGGAGGGTTAGGTTAGGGGAGGGGCAGGGTTTGGGGAGGGTTAGGGGAAGGGAGTTGGGGGTTTGGGGAGGGGTGGAAGAGGGTGGGGTGGGAGGGTTAGGGGAGGGGTGGTAGAACACCTACTCATTCCAGGGTTTGTCTTTATTTTTACTGTGTTCTACATTGTAGAATAATAGTGAAGACATCAAAACTATGAAATAACACACATGGAATCATGTAGTAACTAAAAAAGTGTGAAACAAATCAAAATATATTTTATATTTGAGATTCTTCAAAGTAGAAACTCGTTGCCTTCTTCAACCGTGAGTACAAGTAATTCCAGCTGATCTAATCTGTTTGTGTTAATGCCATTCAACTGACTTGTGTCTTCTGCATTAAACCCAAAGAACATTAATTTCTTAGTACGTACATAAAAGCACTGTGCTTCTGAGGATCTGTGGTCTAATTTGCTCCGTTCAGCACTAAAAGCTGATTTGACCCTACAAAGACCTAATATTGCTGTATGCCAGAGTAGAGGTTAATTTGGTGAAGAGAGTTCAGCATGCTGACAGATTCTGTTGTGTGTGTGTGTGTGTGTGTGTGTGTGTGTGTGTGTGTGTGTGTGTGTGTGTGTGTGTGTGTGTGTGTGTGTGTGTGTGTGTGTGTGTGTGTGTGTGTGTGTGTGTGCGTGCGTGCGTGCGTGCGTGCGTGCGTGTGTGTGCTTGTGCCTGTGTGTGTGTGTGTTTTCTCTCTGGGGTCTATAATTGAATATAGAAGTTGGAAATCCTTCATCAGGTCGAGTCAGTTTCAGGACAATCTGAGACCATTTAGCCATAACACTGACCTTACCACTACCCTGTGCTCTGAGGTGTGTGTGTGTGTGTGTGTGTGTGTGTGTGTGTGTGTGTGTGTGTGTGTGTGTGTGTGTGTGTGTGTGTGTGTGTGTGTGTGTGTGTGTGTGTGTGTGTGTGTGTGTGTGTGCGTGCGTGTGTGTGTGCGTGTGTGTGTGTCCTAAGACCATCCCTCATCAGCCCTCACAGAAAAAAAAAGACACTACAGATAGCATGGAGTGGAGAGGAGAGGAGAGGAGAGGAGGAGAGGAGAGGAGAGGGAGAGAGGAGAGGAGAGGAGAGAGGAGGAGGAGAGGAGAGGAGAGGAGAGGAGAGAGAGCAGAGCAGAGAGAGGAGAGGAGGGAGAGGAGAGGGAGATCACAATGGAAGCCTTGTTTTAAACACATTTCCATACCTTTAAAGTTTCCTTCCTTTAGGAATACGATCTGGTTTAAAATAGACAGATTATTACAAGGAGAGGGAGAGAGAGGGAAAAGGGGGAATAGTGATGTTTTTGGAGGTTTCAGAGAATTTCTCACCATTTTCTAGCAAGACCGGAAAAACCCACATCCTGCCACGGAAAGGGGGGGCTCACACACACACACACACACACACACACACACACACACACACACACACACACACACACACACACACACACACACACACACACACACACACACACACACACACACACACACACACACACAAATACACACACACACACACACACACACAAACACACACGCACGCACACTTTGGTTGGGTGATGTCTGTGTCTGTGTGTCACACAAACATTATGGAGCAGTGACAGTCTGAGTAACGGGCCATCTTATAGTAGACCGTTAGGTTTCACACCCAGGGTATAGAGGGTTTACAGTCAGTCTGATGAGTAACGGGCCATCTTATAGTAGACCGTTAGGTTTCACACCCAGGGTATAGAGGGTTTAACGGGCCATCTTATAGTAGACCGTTAGGTTTCACACCCAGGGTATAGAGAGTTTACACAGTCAGTCTGATGAGTAACGGGCCATCTTATAGTAGACCGTTAGGTTTCACACCCAGGGTATAGAGGGTTTACAGTCAGTCTGATGAGTAACGGGCCATCTTATAGTAGACCGTTAGGTTTCACACCCAGGGTATAGAGGGTTTACAGTCAGTCTGATGAGTAACGGGCCATCTTATAGTAGACCGTTAGGTTTCACACCCAGGGTATAGAGGGTTTACAGTCAGTCTGATGAGTAACGGGCCATCTTATAGTAGACCGTTAGGTTTCACACCCAGGGTATAGAGGGTTTACACAGTCAGTCTGATGAGTAACGGGCCATCTTATAGTAGACCGTTAGGTTTCACACCCAGGGTATAGAGGGTTTACAGTCATCTTATAGTCTGATGAGTAACGGGCCATCTTATAGTAGACCGTTAGGTTTCACACCCAGGGTATAGAGGGTTTACAGTCAGTCTGATGAGTAACGGGCCATCTTATAGTAGACCGTTAGGTTTCACACCCAGGGTATAGAGGGTTTAACGGGCCATCTTATAGTAGACCGTTAGGTTTCACACCCAGGGTATAGAGGGTTTACACAGTCAGTCTGATGAGTAACGGGCCATCTTATAGTAGACCGTTAGGTTTCACACCCAGGGTATAGAGGGTTTACAGTCAGTCTGATGAGTAACGGGCCATCTTATAGTAGACCCATCTTATAGTAGACCGTCAGGTTTCACACCCAGGGTATAGAGGGTTTACAGTCAGTCTGATGAGTAACGGGCCATCTTATAGTAGACCGTTAGGTTTCACACCCAGGGTATAGAGGGTTTACACAGTCAGTCTGATGAGTAACGGGCCATCTTATAGTAGACCGTTAGGTTTCACACCCAGGGTATAGAGGGTCTACACAGTCAGTCTGATGAGTATAGTAGACGGGTTTCACCAGTCAGCCATCTTATAGTAGACCGTTATAGTAGACCGTCAGGTTTTACACCCAGGGTATAGAGGGTTTACAGTCAGTCTGAGTAACGGGCCATCTTATAGTAGACCGTTAGGTTTCACACCCAGGGTATAGAGGGTTTACAGTCAGTCTGATGAGTAACGGGCCATCTTATAGTAGACCGTTAGGTTTCACACCCAGGGTATAGAGGGTTTACAGTCAGTCTGAGTAACAGGCCATCTTATAGTAGACCGTTAGGTTTCACACCCAGGGTATAGAGGGTCTACACAGTCAGTCTGATGAGTAACGGGCCATCTTATAGTAGACCGTCAGGTTTCACACCCAGGGTATAGAGGGTTTACAGTCAGTCTGATGAGTAACGGGCCATCTTATAGTAGACCGTTAGGTTTCACACCCAGGGTATAGAGGGTTTACAGTCAGTCTGATGAGTAACGGGCCATCTTATAGTAGACCGTTAGGTTTCACACCCAGGGTATAGAGGGTTTACACAGTCAGTCTGATGAGTAATGGGCCATCTTATAGTAGACCGTCAGGTTTCACACCCAGGGTATAGAGGGTTTACAGTCAGTCTGATGAGTAACGGGCCATCTTATAGTAGACCGTTAGGTTTCACACCCAGGGTATAGAGGGTTTACACAGTCAGTCTGATGAGTAACGGGCCATCTTATAGTAGACCGTTAGGTTTCACACCCAGGGTATAGAGGGTCTACACAGTCAGTCTGAGTAACGGGCCATCTTATAGTAGACCGTTAGGTTTCACACCCAGGGTATAGAGGGTTTACAGTCAGTCTGATGAGTAACGGGCCATCTTATAGTAGACCGTTAGGTTTCACACCCAGGGTATAGAGGGTTTACAGTCAGTCTGATGAGTAACGGGCCATCTTATAGTAGACCGTTAGGTTTCACACCCAGGGTATAGAGGGTCTACACAGTCAGTCTGAGTAACGGGCCATCTTATAGTAGACCGTTAGGTTTCACACCCAGGGTATAGAGGGTTTCACAGTCAGTCTGATGAGTAACGGGCCATCTTATAGTAGACCGTTAGGTTTCACACCCAGGGTATAGAGGGTTTACACAGTCAGTCTGATGAGTAACGGGCCATCTTATAGTAGACCGTTAGGTTTCACACCCAGGGTATAGAGGGTTTACAGTCAGTCTGATGAGTAACGGGCCATCTTATAGTAGACCGTTAGGTTTCACACCCAGGGTATAGAGGGTTTACAGTCAGTCTGATGAGTAACGGGCCATCTTATAGTAGACCGTTAGGTTTCACACCCAGGGTATAGAGGGTTTACACAGTCAGTCTGATGAGTAACGGGCCATCTTATAGTAGACCGTTAGGTTTCACACCCAGGGTATAGAGGGTTTACAGTCAGTCTGATGAGTAACGGGCCATCTTATAGTAGACCGTTAGGTTTCACACCCAGGGTATAGAGGGTTTACAGTCAGTCTGATGAGTAACGGGCCATCTTATAGTAGACCGTTAGGTTTCACACCCAGGGTATAGAGGGTTTAACGGGCCATTTATAGTAGACAGGTTTCACCCAGGGTATAGAGGGTTTACACAGTCAGTCTCTTATAGATGGTTTCACAGGGTAACAGTCAGTCTGATGAGTAACATCTTATAGTAGACCGTTAGGTTTCACACCCAGGGTATAGAGGGTTTACAGTCAGTCTGATGAGTAACGGGCCATCTTATAGTAGACCGTTAGGTTTCACACCCAGGGTATAGAGGGTTTACAGTCAGTCTGATGAGTAACGGGCCATCTTATAGTAGACCGTTAGGTTTCACACCCAGGGTATAGAGGGTTTACAGTCAGTCTGATGAGTAACGGGCCATCTTATAGTAGACCGTTAGGTTTCACACCCAGGGTATAGAGGGTTTACACAGTCAGTCTGATGAGTAACGGGCCATCTTATAGTAGACCGTCAGGTTTTACACCCAGGGTATAGAGGGTTTACAGTCAGTCTGGAGTAACGGGCCATCTTATAGTAGACCGTTAGGTTTCACACCCAGGGTATAGAGGGTTTACAGTCAGTCTGATGAGTAACGGGCCATCTTATAGTAGACCGTTAGGTTTTACACCAGGTTTAGGGCCACTTATAGTAGACGTTACACCCAGGGTATAGAGGGTTTACACACCCAGGGTATAGAGGGTTTACAGTCAGTCTGAGTAACAGGCCATCTTATAGTAGACCGTTAGGTTTCACACCCAGGGTATAGAGGGTTTACACAGTCAGTCTGATGAGTAACGGGCCATCTTATAGTAGACCGTCAGGTTTTACACCCATAGGGTATAGGGTATAGAGGGTTTACAGTCAGTCTGATGAGTAACAGGCCATCTTATAGTAGACCGTTAGGTTCACACCCAGGGTATAGAGGGTTTACAGTCAGTCTGAGTAACGGGCCATCTTATAGTAGACCGTTAGGTTTCACACCCAGGGTATAGAGGGTTTACACAGTCAGTCTGATGAGTAACGGGCCATCTTATAGTAGACCGTTAGGTTTCACACCCAGGGTATAGAGGGTTTACACAGTCAGTCTGATGAGTAATGGGCCATCTTATAGTAGACCGTCAGGTTTCACACCCAGGGTATAGAGGGTTTACAGTCAGTCTGATGAGTAACGGGCCATCTTATAGTAGACCGTTAGGTTTCACACCCAGGGTATAGAGGGTTTACACAGTCAGTCTGATGAGTAACGGGCCATCTTATAGTAGACCGTTAGGTTTCACACCCAGGGTATAGAGGGTTTACACAGTCAGTCTGATGAGTAATGGGCCATCTTATAGTAGACCGTTAGGTTTCACACCCAGGGTATAGAGGGTTTACAGTCAGTCTGATGAGTAACGGGCCATCTTATAGTAGACCGTTAGGTTTCACACCCAGGGTATAGAGGGTTTACACAGTCAGTCTGAGTAACGGGCCATCTTATAGTAGACCGTTAGGTTTCACACCCAGGGTATAGAGGGTTTACAGTCAGTCTGATGAGTAACGGGCCATCTTATAGTAGACCGTTAGGTTTCACACCCAGGGTATAGAGGGTTTACAGTCAGTCTGATGAGTAACGGGCCATCTTATAGTAGACCGTTAGGTTTCACACCCAGGGTATAGAGGGTTTACACAGTCAGTCTGATGAGTAACGGGCCATCTTATAGTAGACCGTTAGGTTTCACACCCAGGGTATAGAGGGTTTACACAGTCAGTCTGATGAGTAACGGGCCATCTTATAGTAGACCGTTAGGTTTCACACCCAGGGTATAGAGGGTTTACACAGTCAGTCTGATGAGTAACGGGCCATCTTATAGTAGACCGTTAGGTTTCACACCCAGGGTATAGAGGGTTTACAGTCAGTCTGATGAGTAACGGGCCATCTTATAGTAGACCGTTAGGTTTCACACCCAGGGTACAGAGGGTTTACAGTCAGTCTGATGAGTAACGGGCCATCTTATAGTAGACCGTTAGGTTTCACACCCAGGGTATAGAGGGTTTACACAGTCAGTCTGATGAGTAACGGGCCATCTTATAGTAGACCGTTAGGTTTCACACCCAGGGTATAGAGGGTTTACAGTCAGTCTGATGAGTAACGGGCCATCTTATAGTAGACCGTTAGGTTTCACACCCAGGGTATAGAGGGTTTACACAGACAGTCTGATGAGTAACGGGCCATCTTATAGTAGACCGTTAGGTTTCACACCCAGGGTATAGAGGGTTTACAGTCAGTCTGGGCCATCTTATAGTAGACCGTTAGGTTTCACACCCAGGGTATAGAGGGGTTTACACAGTCAGTCTGATGAGTAATGGGCCATCTTATAGTAGACCGTTAGGTTTCACACCCAGGGTATAGAGGGTTTACAGTCAGTCTGATGAGTAACGGGCCATCTTATAGTAGACCGTTAGGTTTCACACCCAGGGTATAGAGGGTTTACACAGTCAGTCTGATGAGTAACGGGCCATCTTATAGTAGACCGTTAGGTTTCACACCCAGGGTATAGAGGGTTTACACAGTCAGTCTGATGAGTAATGGGCCATCTTATAGTAGACCGGGTTAGGTTTCACACCCTGAGGGTATAGAGGGTTTACAGTCAGTCTGATGAGTAACGGGCCATCTTATAGTAGACCGTTAGGTTTCACACCCAGGGTATAGAGGGTCTACACAGTCAGTCTGAGTAACGGGCCATCTTATAGTAGACCGTTAGGTTTCACACCCAGGGTATAGAGGGTTTACAGTCAGTCTGATGAGTAACGGGCCATCTTATAGTAGACCGTTAGGTTTCACACCCAGGGTATAGAGGGTTTACAGTCAGTCTGATGAGTAACGGGCCATCTTATAGTAGACCGTTAGGTTTCACACCCAGGGTATAGAGGGTCTACACAGTCAGTCTGAGTAACGGGCCATCTTATAGTAGACCGTTAGGTTTCACACCCAGGGTATAGAGGGTTTACACAGTCAGTCTGATGAGTAACGGGCCATCTTATAGTAGACCGTTAGGTTTCACACCCAGGGTATAGAGGGTCTACACAGTCAGTCTGATGAGTAACGGGCCATCTTATAGTAGACCGTTAGGTTTCACACCCAGGGTATAGAGGGTTTACAGTCAGTCTGATGAGTAACGGGCCATCTTATAGTAGACCGTTAGGTTTCACACCCAGGTATAGAGGGTTTACAGTCAGTCTGATGAGTAACGGGCCATCTTATAGTACACCGTTAGGTTTCACACCCAGGGTATAGAGGGTTTACAGTCAGTCTGATGAGTAACGGGCCATCTTATAGTAGACCGTTAGGTTTCACACCCAGGGTATAGAGGGTTTACAGTCAGTCTGATGAGTAACGGGCCATCTTATAGTAGACCGTTAGGTTTCACACCCAGGGTATAGAGGGTTTACACAGTCAGTCTGATGAGTAACGGGCCATCTTATAGTAGACCGTTAGGTTTCACACCCAGGGTATAGAGGGTTTACAGTCAGTCTGATGAGTAACGGGCCATCTTATAGTAGACCGTTAGGTTTCACACCCAGGGTATAGAGGGTTTACACAGTCAGTCTGATGAGTAACGGGCCATCTTATAGTAGACCGTTAGGTTTCACACCCAGGGTATAGAGGGTTTAACGGGCCATCTTATAGTAGACCGTTAGGTTTCACACCCAGGGTATAGAGGGTTTAACGGGCCATCTTATAGTAGACCGTTAGGTTTCACACCCAGGGTATAGAGGGTTTACACAGTCAGTCTGATGAGTAACGGGCCATCTTACACATTTTTGTTGTGTTACAGACTGAATTTAAAATGAATAAATTGTAGATTTTGTTGTCACTGGTATCAACTCAATACCCCATAATGTAATAGTTGAATTATGGTTTTAGACATTTTTACAAATGTATTATTAATGAAAAGCTGAAATGTCTTGAGTCAATAAGTATTCAACCCCTTAGTTATGTCAAGTTTAAACAAGTTATGCAGTAAAAACGTCCTTGACAAGTCACAATAATAATTGCATGGACACACTCTGTGTGCAATATCAGTGTTTAACATGACACCCCTTCAAATTAGTGGATTTGGCTATTTCAGCCACACCCATTGCTGTATAAAATCGAGCACAAAGCCATGCAATCCCCATAGACAAACATTGGCAGTAGAACGGCCCGGACTGAAGAGCTCAGTGACTTTCAACGTGTCACCATCATAGGGTGCCACCTTTCCAACAAGTCAGTTCTGAAGTGGTAGGCCACATCAGCTCACAGAACGGGACCACCTTGTGCTGAAGCACGTAGCACGTACAAATCATCTATCCTCGTTTGCAACACTCACTACTGAGTTCCAAACTGCCTCTGGAAGCAACATCAGCACAATAACAGTTTGTCAGGATCTTCATGAAATGGGTTTCCATGGCCGAGAAGCCACACACAAGCCTAAGATCACCATGCTCAATGCCAAGCATCGTCTGGAGTGGTGTAAAGATCCCCACCATTGGACTCTGGAGCAGTGGAAACGCATTCTCTAGAGTGACGAATCACGCCAGCTGGTGTAATCCAGGAGACAGGTGGACTCTTTTTGAATCCGTCTGCATACTTGCAATCAAACGCCAGAATTTTCTCCATCTCCTTCGCTATGATTCTCTGTATCCCAAAGCATTCCACATATTTCAAAATTCGAAACTGTTGTTCGTCATTTATTTCCTCATCACTGTCATCAAAGACTTTACAATGTCTGGTTCAATTAAAATATTCCTCATTGTCTGTTTCATTTTCTGAGTTAGAGAGAGTCAGCATTGCACGATCATCCTCCAGTAGTGCACTTGATTTGCTCTCTGGACCTGAAGGTGCACTTGATTTGCTCTCTGGACCTGAAGGTGCACTTGATATTTTCTCTGGGCCTGTAGGTGCACTTGATTTGCTCTCTGTGCCTGTAGATGCACTTGATCTGCTCGGAAGGCAAAGTATTCCCATTTTGAACAATTTCACGTATCTGAAGGTATAATTCTGCCCTCCCAGCAGATCAAGTGCACCTACAGTTCACCGTGTCTGCACAGTTTCCTCAAGCCATAGACTGTAAAAAAAGAAGAAGCCTCGTACACAACAGCAAAGTTGATATTGTGAGATTTCAAAACTTTTAGAACCATGACTAGAGAGAGAATCCAGCAAAGAGCTGCTTTTATTAAATTCAAATCAAATTTTATTAGTCACATGTGCCGAATACAACATGTGTAGACCTTACAGTGAAATTCTGAATACAACAGGTGTAGACCTTACAGTGAAATGCTGAATACAACAGGTGTAGACCTTACAGTGAAATGCTGACTTACAAGCCCCTAACCAACAATGCAGTTTCAAAAAATACAAAGAAGATTGAGAAATAAAAGTGACAAGTAATTAAAGAGCAGCAACAAAATAACAATGTGGAGGCTATATACAGGGTGTTACGGTACAGAGTCAATGTGGAGGCTATATACAGGGGGTACCGGTACAGAGTCAATGTGGAGACTATATACAGGGGGTACTGGTACAGAGTCAATGTGGAGACTATATACAGGGTGTTACGGTACAGAGTCAATGTGGAGGCTATATATTGGGGGTACCGGTACAGAGTCAATGTGGAGGCTATATACAAGGGGTACCGGTACAGAGTCAATGTGGAGACTATATACAGGGTGTTACGGTACAGAGTAATGTGAAGGCTATATACAGAGTCAATGTGAAGGCTATATACAGGGTGTTACGGTACAGAGTCAATGTGGAGGCTATATACAGGGGGTACTGGTACAGAGTCAATGTGGAGACTATATACAGGGGGTACAGAGTCAATATGGATGCAGAGTCAATGTGGAGGCTATATACAGGGTGTTACGGTACAGAGTCAATGTGGAGGCTATATACAGTGTGTTACGCGTGTTACAGAGTCAATGTGGAGACCATATACAGGGGGTACTGGTACAGGGTCAATGTGGAGGCTATATACAGGGTGTTATGGTACAGAGTCAATGTGGAGACTATATACAGGGGGTACTGGTACAGAGTCAATGTGGAGGCTATATACAGGGTGTTACGGTCACAGAGTCAATATGGATGCTATATACAGGGTGTTAAGATACAGAGTCAATGTGGAGGCTATATACAGGGTGTTACAGTACAGAATCAATGTGGATGCTATATACAGGGTGTTACGGTACAGAGTCAATGTGGAGGCTATGTACAGCGTGTTACGGTACAGAGTCAATGTGGAGACTATATACAGGGTGTACCGGTACAGAGTAAATGTGGAGACTATGTACAGGGTGTTACGGTACAGAGTAAATGTGGAGGCTATTTACAGGGGGTACCAATGTGGAGGCTACAGAGTCAATGTGGAGGCTATATACAGGGTATGGTACAAAGTCAATTTGGAGACTATATACAGAGTCAATGTGGAGGCTATATACAGGGTGTTACGGTGCAGTGTCAATATGGATGCTATATACAGGGTGCTACGATACAGAGTCAATGTGGAGACTATATACAGGGTGTTACGGTACAGAGTAAATGTGGAGGCTATAAACAGGGGGTACCGGTACAGAGTCAATGTGGAGGCTATATACAGGGAGTACTGGTACAGAGTCAATGTGGAGGCTATATACAGTGCCTTGCGAAAGTATTCGGCCCCCTTGAACTTTGCGACCTTTTGCCACATTTCAGGCTTCAAACATAAAGATATAAAACTGTATTTTTTTGTGAAGAATCAACAACAAGTGGGACACAATCATGAAGTGGAACAACATTTATTGGATATTTCAAACTTTTTTAACAAATCAAAAACTGAAAAATTGGGCGTGCAAAATTATTCAGCCCCCTTAAGTTAATACTTTGTAGCGCCACCTTTTGCTGCGATTACAGCTGTAAGTCGCTTGGGGTATGTCTCTATCAGTTTTGCACATTGAGAGACTGATTTTTTTTCCCATTCCTCCTTGCAAAACAGCTCGAGCTCAGTGAGGTTGGATGGAGAGCATTTGTGAACAGCAGTTTTCAGTTCTTTCCACAGATTCTCGATTGGATTCAGGTCTGGACTTTGACTTGGCCATTATAACACCTGGATATGTTTATTTTTGAACCATTCCATTGTAGATTTTGCTTTATGTTTTGGATCATTGTCTTGTTGGAAGACAAATCTCCGTCCCAGTCTCAGGTCATTTGCAGACTCCATCAGGTTTTCTTCCAGAATGGTCCTGTATTTGGCTCCATCCATCTTCCCATCAATTTTAACCATCTTCCCTGTCCCTGCTGAAGAAAAGCAGGCCCAAACCATGATGCTGCCACCACCATGTTTGACAGTGGGGATGGTGTGTTCGGATTTGTACAATATACGACTGATTGTTGTCCTATGGACAGAGTCTCCCACCTCAGCTGTAGATCTCTGCAGTTCATCCAGAGTGATCATGGGCCTCTTGGCTGCATCTCTGATCAGTCTTCTCCTTGTATGAGCTGAAAGTTTAGAGGGACGGCCAGGTCTTGGTAGATTTGCAGTGGTCTGATACTCCTTCCATTTCAATATTATCGCTTGCACAGTGCTCCTTGGGATGTTTAAAGCTTGGGAAATAGTTTTGTATCCAAATCCGGCTTTAAACTTCTTCACAACAGTATCTCGGACCTGCCTGGTGTGTTCCTTGTTCTTCATGATGCTCTCTGCGCTTTTAACGGACCTCTGAGACTATCACAGTGCAGGTACATTTATACGGAGACTTAATTACACACAGGTGGATTGTATTTAACATCATTAGTCATTTAGGTCAACATTGGATCATTCAGAGATCCTCACTGAACTTCTGGAGAGAGTTTGCTGCACTGAAAGTAAAGGGGCTGAATAATTTTGCACGGCCAATTTTTCAGTTTTTGATTTGTTAACCTGTTACATCTATGGGGGCGCTATTTCATTTTTGGATAAAAATACGTGCCCGTTTTAAGCGCAATATTTTGTCACAAAAAGATGCTTGACTATGCATGTAATTGATAGCTTTGGAAAGAAAACACTCTGACGTTTCCAGAACTGCAAAGATATTGTCTGTGAGTGCCCCAGAACAGATGCTACAGGCAAAACCAAGATGAAACTTCAACCCGGAAATGAGTAGAATTTTTGAGGCTCTGTTTTTCATTGTCTCCTTATATGGCTGTGATTGCGCAAGGAATGAGCCTGCCCGATCTATCGTTTCCCCAAGGTGTCTGCAGCATTGTGACGTATTTGTAGGCATATCATTGGAAGATTGACCACAAGAGACTACATTTGCCAGGTGTCCGCCCGGTGTCCTCCGTCGAAATTGGTGCGTCATCTTCAACTGCATGTCTTTTCCAAGCGATTCACCGGAGAAAGGAGACTACCACGAACGATATATCAATGAAGAGATATGTGAAAAACACATTGAGGATTGATTCTAAACAGCGTTTGCCGTGTTTCAGTCGATATTATGGAGTTAATTTGGAAAACAGTTTGCCGTTTTGATGACTGAATTTTCATTTTTTTTGGTACCCAAACGTGATGTACAAAACAGAGCGATTTCTCCTGCACAAAGAATCTTTCAGGAAAAACTGAACATTTGCTATGTAGCTGAGAGTCTCCTCATTGAAAACATCCGAAGTTCTTCAAAGGTAAATGATTTTATTTGAATCCTTTTCTGGTTTTTGTGCAAATGTTGCCCGCTAAATGCTACGCTAGCTATGCTCGCTATCAACACTCTTACACAAATGCTTGTTTAGCTATGGTTGAAAAGCATATTTTGAAAATCTGAGATGACAGTGTTGTTAACAAAAGTCTAAGCTTGAGAGCAAATATATATATATTTCATTTCATTTGCGATTTTCATGAATAGTTAACGTTGCGTTATGCTAATGAGCTTGAGGCTATAAATAGAATCCCGGATCCGGGATTGCTCGACGCAAGAAGTTAAAAAAGTTTGAAATATCCAATAAATGTCGTTCCACTTCATGATTGTGTCCCACTTGTTGTTGATTCTTCACAAAAAAATACAGTTTTATATCTTTATGTTTGAAGCCTGAAATGTGTCAAAAGATCGCAAAGTTCAAGGGGGCCGAATACTTTCGCAAGGCACTGTATATACAGGGGGTACCGTTACAGAGTCAATATGGAGGCTATATACAGGGGGTAGCGGTACAGAGTCTTGTGGAGGTTATATACAGTGGGTACCGGTACAGAGTCAATGTGGAGGTTATATACAGTGGGTACCGGTACAGAGTCAATGTGGAGGTTATATACAGTGGGTACCGGTACAGAGTCAATGTGGAGGTTATATACAGGGGGTACCGGTACAGAGTCAATGTGGAGGCTATATACAGGGTGTTACGGTACAGAGTCAATGTGGAGGTTATATACAGAGGGTACCGGTACAGAGTCAATGTGGAGGCTATATACAGAGGGTACCGGTACAGAGTCAATGTGGAGGTTATATACAGAGGGTACCGGTACAGAGTCAATGTGGAGGCTATATACAGAGTCCGGTACAGAGCCAATGTGGAGGTTATATACAGAGGGTACCGGTACAGAGTCAATGTGGAGGCTATATACAGAGGGTACCGGTACAGAGTCAATGTGGAGGTTATATACAGAGGGTACCGGTACAGAGTCAATGTGGAGGTTATATACAGAGTGTACCGGTACAGAGTCAATGTGGAGGTTATTTACAGGGGTAGCGGTACAGAGTCAATGTGGAGGCTATATACAGGGGTACCGGTACAGAGCCAATGTGGAGGTTATATACAGAGGGTACCGGTACAGAGTCAATGTGGAGGCTATATACAGGGGTACCGGTACAGAGTCAATGTGGAGGTTATATACAGGGTGTTACGGTACAGAGTCAATGTGGAGGCTATATACAGAGGGTACCGGTACAGAGTCAATGTGGAGGTTATATACAGGGTGTTACGGTACAGAGTCAATGTGGAGGCTATATACAGGGGTACCGGTACAGAGTCAATGTGGAGGTTATATACAGGGTGTTACCGGTACAGAGTCAATGTGGAGGCTATATACAGGGGGTACCGGTACAGAGTCAATGTGGAGGTTATATACAGGGTGTTACCGGTACAGAGTCAATGTGGAGGTTATATACAGGGGTACCGGTACAGAGTCAATGTGGAGGCTATATACAGGGGGTACTGGTACAGAGTCAATGTGGAGGTTATATACAGGGGCTACCGGTACAGAGTCAATGTGGAGGCTATATACAGGGTGTTACAGTACAGAGTCAATGTGGAGGTTATATACAGGGGTACCGGTACAGAGTCAATGTGGAGACTATATACAGGGTGTACCGGTACAGAGTCAATGTGGAGGTTATATACAGAGGGTACCGGTACAGAGTCAATGTGGAGGCTATATACAGGGGGTAGCGGTACAGAGTCTTGTGGTGGTTATATACAGGGGGAACCGGTACAGAGTCAATGTGGAGGCTATATACAGGGGGTACTGGTACAGAGTCAATGTGGAGGCTATATACAGAGGGTACCGGTACAGAGTCAATGTGGAGACTATATACAGGGGGTACTGGTACAGAGTCAATGTGGAGGCTATATACAGAGGGTACCGGTACAGAGTCAATGTGGAGGCTATATACAGGGGGTAGCGGTACAGAGTCTAATGGTGGTTATATACAGGGGGAACCGGTACAGAGTCAATGTGGAGACTATATACAGGGGGTACTGGTACAGAGTCAATGTGGAGGCTATATACAGAGGGTACCGGTACAGAGTCAATGTGGAGGCTATATACAGAGGGTACCGGTACAGAGTCAATGTGGAGGCTATATACAGGGGGTACCGGTACAGAGTCAATGTGGAGGCTATATACAGGGGGTACCGGTACAGAGTCAATGTGGAGGCTATATACAGGGGGTACCGGTACAGAGTCAATGTGGAGGCTATATACAGGGGGTACCGGTACAGAGTCAATGTGGAGGCTATATACAGGGGGGTACTAGTACAGAGTCAATGTGGAGGCTATATACAGGGGGTACCGGTACAGAGTCAATGTGGAGGCTATATACAGGGGGTACCAGTACAGAGTCAATGTGGAGGTTATATACAGGGGGTACCGGTACAGAGTCAATGTGGAGGCTATATACAGGGGGGTACTAGTACAGAGTCAATGTGGAGGTTATATACAGGGGGTACCGGTACAGAGTCAATGTGGAGGTTATATACAGAGGGTACCGGTACAGAGTCAATGTGGAGGTTATATACAGGGGGTACCGGTACAGAGTCAATGTGGAGGTTATATACAGAGGGTACTGGTACAGAGTCTTGTGGTGGTTATATACAGGGGGTACCGGTACAGAGTCAATGTGGAGGTTATATACAGGGGTACCGGTACAGAGTCAATGTGGAGGTTATATACAGGGGTACCGGTACAGAGTCAATGTGGAGGCTATATACAGGGGTACCAGTACAGAGTCAATGTGGAGGTTATATACAGAGGGTACTGGTACAGAGTCAATGTGGAGGTTATATACAGGGGTACTGGTACAGAGTCAATGTGGAGGCTATATACAGGGGGGTACTAGTACAGAGTCAATGTGGAGGCTATATACAGGGGGTACCGGTACAGAGTCAATGTGGAGGCTATATACAGGGGGGTACTAGTACAGAGTCAATGTGGAGGTTATATACAGGGGGTACCGGTACAGAGTCAATGTGGAGGTTATATACAGGGGGTACCGGTACAGAGTCAATGTGGAGGTTATATACAGTGGAGGCAGGGGTACCGGTACAGAGTCAATGTGGAGGTTATATACAGGGGTACTGGTACAGAGTCAATGTGGAGGTTATATACAGGGGTACCGGTACAGAGTCAATGTGGAGGTTATATACAGAGGGTACCGGTACAGAGTCAATGTGGAGGTTATATACAGAGGGTACCGGTACAGAGTCAATGTGGAGGCTATATACAGGGGGTACCAGTACAGAGTCAATGTGGAGGTTATATACAGAGGGTACTGGTACAGAGTCTTGTGGTGGTTATATACAGGGGGTACCGGTACAGAGTCAATGTGGAGGTTATATACAGAGGGTACTGGTACAGAGTCTTGTGGTGGTTATATACAGGGGGTACCGGTACAGAGTCAATGTGGAGGTTATATACAGAGGGTACCGGTACAGAGTCAATGTGGAGGTTATATACAGAGGGTACCGGTACAGAGTCAATGTGGAGGTTATATACAGGGGGTACCAGTACAGAGTCAATGTGGAGGTTATATACAGGGGTACCGGTACAGAGTCAATGTGGAGGTTATATACAGGGGGTACCGGTACAGAGTCAATGTGGAGGTTATATACAGAGGGTACCGGTACAGAGTCAATGTGGAGGCTATATACAGGGGGTACCGGTACAGAGCCAATGTGGAGGCTATATACAGGGGGTACCGGTACAGAGTCAATGTGGCCCCTATATACAGGGGGTCTTCACGCAGATCACTGGGATTATATACGGGGCTGTTCCAGAGGAATGTGGAGTACATCGTCAGGCTCAGAGTCAGAGTTATGAAAGGAGAAAGTCAATGTGGATTCTATATACAGTCCGTGGTACAGAGTCAATGTGCAGTCTTGATGTCTAGAAATTATGCAGGAAAGAGATACTGGGTGTTCTGGATGGCCAACCATCCCCCTGAGAGATACTGGGAGTGCTGGATGGCCAACCATCCTCCTGGAGAGATACTGGGTGTGCTGGATGGCCAACCATCCTCCTGGAGAGATATATGGGGTACCGTGCAGGATGGCCAACCATCCTCCTGGAGAGATACTGGGTGTGCTGGATGGCCAACCATCCTCCTGGAGAGATACTGGGTGTGCTGGATGGCCATACCAGGGGTCCTCCAATGTGGAGATATACAGGGGGT